>NC_142950.1:31102248-31129748 GCF_046866305.1 Octopus bimaculoides | reverse complement strand
GGCAAGTGTCTTCTACTATAGCCAAAGGCTGACTAAAGGCTTTGAGGATGGATATGGCAGACAGAAACTGAAGAAGCCTGCTGTGTGCGCATATGTGTGCTTGTCCTTCATTACCATGTTCCTATAACTTAGCAGTTAGGCAAAAGAGAATGATAGAATAAGGATCAGGTTTTAAAATTAAAAAAAGAAAAACATGGCTGCATGGCTGTGTGATAAGAAGCTTGCTTCCCAATCAGATAGGCCTGGGTTCAGTCCCACTGTGTGGCACCTTGGGCAGGTGTCTTCTACTATAGCTTCAGGCCGACCAAAGCCTTCCAAGTGGATTTGATAGATGGAAACTGAACGAAGCCTACTCTGTGTGTATATGTATCTGTGTGTGTATTTGCCCCACATCACCACTTGATAACTGGTGTCGGTGTGTTTACATCTCCATAGCTTAGCAGTTCGGCAAAAAGAGACCAAATGAAATAAGTATCAGGAATATATAAAAAAAAAAAAAAGTAGTGTGGTTGATTCATTCAACTAAACATTCTTCAAGGCAGTGCTCCAGCATGGCCACAGTCTAAAGACAGAAACAAGTAGAAGATATAAAGATATATCAACTAATATCTTTTTACAGAGCAAGACTCAAATACTTTTTAGCAGCGGATAAAAAAAACCAAAAAAAAACATACCTACAGGAGATACAGAAAAAAAATATTGCAGAAGCAGAAATTATCAATTCTAATTATTTTGGGGTGGATAATTAACATCGTTACAGGAATGACCATGAAATTTAATGATGCAAAGGCTTAATATTGTTGTTTAGACCCAGATCAATTCTGTTCGTGGAGAGATATGACAAAAGACCTTGTAGCCTTGATAAGAAACACTAAGGTCATAATTAGAGTGTGATTAATTTATCATCATCATCATCATTTAACGTCCACTTTCCATGCTAGCATGGGTTGGACGATTTGACTGGGGGCTGGCGAAGCGGATGGCTACACTAGACTCCAATCTGATCTGGCAGAGTTTCTACAGCTGGATGCCCCCTTCCTAATGCCGACCACTCCGAGAGTGTAGTGGGTGCTTTTTACGTGCCACCGGTATAAGGGCCAGTCTGGCGGTACTGGCAACAGCCTCGCTCAAATGGTGTTTTTTATGTGCCACCTGCACATCATTTTAATATCCCTTTGCTACTGGTAATAGATGTGGAGGCACATGGCCTAGTGGTTAGAGCAGCAGACTCGTGATTGAGGGATCATGGGTTCGAATCTCAGACTGGGCGGTGTGTGTGTGTGTTTATGAGCGAAACACCTAAGCTCCACTTTGGCTCTGGCAGAAGGCAATGGCGAACTTCTGCTGACTCTTTTGCCACAACTTTCTCTCATTCTTTCCTCCTGCATCTAGCAGCTCACCTGTGATGGACTGGCATCCCGTCCAGGTGGGGAACCTACACACCAATGAAACCAGAAAACTAGCCCTTATGAGCCAGGCATGGCTCGAGAAGGAACCAGCAACAAATGGTAATAGATACAGGTATGGCGACAGGCACAGATGTGGTTGCATGTTAAGAAATTTGCTTGCCAGCAACATGGTTTCAGGTTCAGTCCCGTTGCATGGCACCTTGGGCAAGTATCTTTTATTACATCCTCGAACTGAACAAAGTCTTATGAGTGGATTGGGTGAACAAAAACTGGATGGGACACCAGTCCATCACACGGTTACTCATTTTTGCCAGCTGAGTGAACTGGAGCAACATGAAATGAAGTGTTTTGCTCAAGAACGCAACGCATTGCCCAGTCCAGGAATTGAAACCACAGTCTAACAATCCTGATTCCAACACCCTGACCACTAAGCCACATACCTTCACTGAATGTGAACAAGGCTAGCTAGACAGCTACTGACACTATTCCACTAACACTCCCAGCTTGTTGCCAACTATTGCTGTTGGCTTGCATGTTCTTTATCCAAGACACTGTTTGTTACTGAAGATTTTTTTTTGTTCAAAAAAATTGTTTGAGGTGCTTTCATAAACCTAAGTTCATATATACAGTGGAACCCCCATTTGAGAATTTAACCCATTAGCGTCCATTGTCCCTTTTTTTTAGGATCAGAAGGATAAGCTATCATACTTCTGCAACACCTGTATTTTTCTGAGATATCTTTCGTTAGCCATCAAAGACTGGAGCGTCTTTCAAATATTGCAATAAAATTTTTTTCATATATTTATTATCAGATAAAGTTGTATAAAAATAAAAATTTTTTGGGTAATAAATCAAGTAAAAAAAAAAAAAAAAAAAAAATTGGGCACAAATGGGTAAAATTCGTTCCTGAAGGCCATTCATCACCCCAAATGTTTATAAACCGAAACTATTTTGCCCATAGGGAACTCAAGAGAGGGCCCGGTGAATTCAAGCAAGGATATGCACCGAGCAAAAGCTATACAGCGACAGATACTGTCCCTCTGAAGCTTCCAGTTAGTTGCCAACTGTTGTTGCTAGAGCTTGCATGTTCATCATTGGAGATTCGTGATGCATGAAATTTGTGATGAGAGCTGTTCATAAACTGAGGTTCCGCTATGATTAGCGAGCTTTAGTTTTGGTTCCTTTTAAAAAAAATTTCATGCCCTGCACATCGACCATCCTCCCTGCCCTCACCACGACTGCGTTTACCCTAGCACTTCTGATAAATTATTTATTTATTCCGTGTATGTATATCAATGCAACTTGTGGAGGCGCAATGGCCCAGTGGTTAGGGCAGCGGACTCGCAATCATAGGATCGCGGTTTCGATTCCCAGACCGGGCGTTGTGAGTGTTTATTGAGCTCCACGAGGCTCCCGGCAGGGGATGGTGGTGAACCCTGCTGTACTCTTCCACCACAACTTTCTCTCACTCTTACTTCCTGTTTCTGTTGTGCCTGTAATTCAAAGGGTCAGCCTTGTCACACACTGTGTCACGCTGAATATCCCCCGAGAACTACATTGAGGGTACATGTGTCTGTGGAGTGCTCAGCCACTTGCACGTTAATTTCACAAGCAGGCTGTTCCATTGATCAGCTCAAGTGGAACCTTCGACGTCGTAAGCGACAGAGTGCCAACAACAACACAACATATCAATGCAACTATCTCCCCTTTTTTACAGATTAGACAAGACAAGACAAGACGAGACGAGACGAGACGAGACGAGACGCTACAGCAAGCCGCTCCCACAGATCGTTTCTGCACTGCCCTTCGTAAACTACAATCATATCTACGGCTGACACAGTTTTTTTTTTCTTTTTTACTTGGTAACTGTCAGAGATACATGCCAAGATTATCTTAATATTTTCAAGTATACATGCACTTGGGAAAGAATTTAATCTATGTTCATACTCCATTGTCACCGGAGGAGAAAGGGGGGAGGGGGCAGAGGCGTTTTTACATTTTTGTGTACGTCAACAATATATGTATGTATATACAAACACACAACAACACATACACAAACATACATGCATATACAAGATATATGCATATACATACACCCATGCCAACACATACGCAACCATACATACATATACAACGTATGTTCATATATGCACACACGCCAACACAGACGTATTGCATACACATACACACAACAACGCATACATATATACATATACAACATATGCATGCCAACACATACGCAACCATACATATACAACATATGCATACACACACATACATGCCAACACATACGCAACCATACATATACAACATATGCATACACACACACACACACACACACCAATGCCAATACATACGCAACCATACATATATACAACATATGCATACACATACACACATACCAACACACGCAACTATACATACATATATACAACATATGCATACACACACACACATGCCAAACATACGTAACCATTCATATACAACATATGCACATATATGCATACACACATGCCAACGCATACGCAACCATACATATACAACATATATGCATGCACACACATATATATATATATATGTAATTATGTATATATGTATGTACATATGTTTGCCAGTTATATTATAAGCGGTGATAAAGAGTATTTAATACATCTTTACACAAAGAACATCTGGGAATTGCTTCTCCTTGCAACAATGAAATTCAATGTAATGAAGTAAAAGTCAAGTTTAGCTACATAATATAATATATGAGATCTATCTATATATATATATATATATATATATATATATATGGGAGAATATACAAATAATAACAACAGACGAGGACAGGTGGTGTAAATAACAAAAGTATATATTAGTATGACGCTCGGGAATACGGAAAGTCTTTGACGTTTCGAGCTACGCTCTTCAACAGAAAGAATACGGAGACAAGGAGAAAAACACTCGTATACATACACATTTCATTTCTTTAATGTTTGTTATTCCATGCCAGCATAGGTTATACAGGGTGTTCTTAGAAGAATGAAAGAAGTACTTTTACAGCTGGACGCTCTTCCCGTTGACAACCCTTACTGGTTTTTCCTTATATTCCACAGGTATTTGAAAGCACAGAGCAACTGGCAGTCAAGTCAAAGTCAACAAGGAGTATAATAAACACCAGTCCACCGGTCCAAGAATCGAAACCACAATCTTATGATCATGGTGTTGACACCCTAACCACTAAGCCACATGCCTCCACATATATATATATATATATATATATATATATATATATCCAAAATTTTAAATTTAAAAGAGAGTTTTGCCGCTAATATCCATTATTATTGAAATTTATTGCTATGTCAACATTTCTGTATAAGGCTATATTTAACTGTCAAATTCAAGTCAAATATATAATTTACCTTACACATCTTCAGGGAAAAAAAGGTTAAGAACAAAATTTAAAATTTAAAATTTTGGATATATAACCAAGGAGAACGATCCTTAAGGAGTCTACTTTAGACTTTTTGTTGTGAAATTTCTTGCTATATTGGTAACGATTACATGTTTTTCTCACCATCAACACATTGTGGAGATATCATCATATGAACATATATATATATATATATATATATATATATACACACTGAATCGTCGCAAGGTATGGAAGGTTTTCGAAGGACCGGAGAGATTATGTCTGGGTGGAGAATTATAACAGATATAGTACTATACAAAATACCGAAAAGATCTTCACCTCTTACATCACACATTTCCTCTTACTTCAACGTCGAGATGGTATAATTTCCTGGGAGAGAGATAATTTTGCGGCTGAAGATAGCTTTACATTGTAGATTATACACATATTATATTATGTTATATTATATTATACACATGTAGAGCTTGAAACACGTGTACCGCGGAATCCTTTGTAGTTTTGTTGTTATTTTTTCTTTTGGATTTACAATTTATATATATATATATATATATATATATATATATATATATATATATATATACCTTTTTTATATTTGTTTACAGGAAACGTTTTGAATATGCAAATAAAGCTCCTATTCCATTATGCTGGCCACAGCGTAATAATGCTGACTGGTGAACCAGTTTTTTGGGGTTGCATCAAATTGTACCAATATAATGTAGAATAAATATTATAATAATAACAATCATCCTTCGATAGAATTTATAAACATTTAATGCATCGCCATGTGTGTTTCCACAAATCCCAAGACTCTTTAGATTACAGTCTGTATTCCTGGGATGATTCGAGTGTGGTCTGTGATATCTGTGGATATTGGGTAGATCATCTTCATGGATTCATTTTTTCAGGTGATATAGCATTAATAGATGTTTAATTGAGTGTTGTTTATTCATTTTGACCAGTGAGAAGGTTGATTGAGTTATCATGTGTGTGTGTGTGTGTGTGTGTGTGTGTGTGTTTGGCATTATAAAGGGCATCCAGCTGTAGAAACCATACCAAAACAGACATGGAATCCAGGCAGCTCTTCAGCAGGCCAGTTCCTGTCAAACAGTCCAACCCAGGCCAGCATGAAAACCAGACGTTAAATGCTGATGCATGTATATATTGGTGTGTGTTTGAATGGACACTACTTTGAAAAGAAATGGTATGTCTATATCCTGTAATTCACCAGACTAAAACCCTTGAAAGTGGTGCCCCAGCATGGCCACAGTCCAATTAACTGAAAACACACACAAAGAGTAAAAGTGAAAGTGTGTGCATGTACGTAGATTCGTGTGCACACACGTGTGCGTTTTGCAAGAGTTGAAAAATATATGAAAAATAAAGGCAGGAGATAATAATAATAATAATAATATTAGTCAAGACGAAGAGTGCGATTTTAGATGTTTTATTCTTTGAACAATGAAAATCCTGGGCCAATGAAAATCGAAATATTGTTCAAAGAATAAAACATCTAAAATCGCACTCTTCGTCTTGACTATTTACCTTTGTGAAGAGTTACGTCAATCCTTTTTTTTTAAATATAATAATAATAATAATAATAATAAATTATAATATTAAAGGTTTCAAATTTTGCCACAAGGGCAGCAATTTGTGGGAAGGATGAGTCAGTTATATTGACCCCAGTGTTCAAGTGGTACTTATTTTATCGACCCCGAAAGGATGACAGGCAAAGTCAACCTCGGCGGAATTTGAACTCAGATGGTAAAGTCGGACGAAATACCACTAAGCATTTCATCGGGCGTGCTAGCAATTCTTCCAGCTTGCTGCCTTAAATAATAATAATAATAATAATAATAATAATAATAATAATAATAATAAAATGATGGAGTATAGAGGAACCCACTCCCCACCCTCCCCTCCTTCCCCATATCCCAGAAATAAATTGTCAGGGTGATAAGGATAACTGTTGTCTTGATATGATGATATAAACGATATCAGCATATCATCTCGTGAATAGCAGCTAATAACTCAGAGAGCACATGGCAAAAACATAATGGTTGTTATTGCAACAGCCACAGCCATAGAATGGAGCGGAAAGAGGAGGAAAGATGGGGGGATGATAGGTGGGCGAGTGAAGGGGAGAAAATGAGGGGAACACAGGGAGTGGGGGGGGGGCACAAAGGGGAAGATGCTCAAATAGGATAATCTATGATGTTACATATGTATGGGTGAGTGTGTCAGGGGGTGTAGAGGGGACTGTATGTAAACATAGGCACATGTTCATATAAAAATACACACACACACACATTGTGCGTGTATACACAAACACATATGTATATATACATATACTGGTGTGGCTTTGAGATAAGAAGTTTGCTTCCCAATCACACAGTTCCAGGTTCAGTCCCACTGTGGCACTCTGGACATTTTTCAGTTCAACTATAGCCTTGGGCCGACCAAAGCATTGAGTGGATTTAGAAGATGGAAACTGAAAGAGGCCCATTGTATATGTATATGCATGCATGCGTGTATGTGTGTGTGTGTCCTACAACCACTTGGCAACCAGTGTTGGGGTTTTTACATCCCAGTAACTTAGCAGTTGGACAAAAGTGTCCGATAGAATAAGTACCAAGCCTAAACAAAAAACAAAAAATAAAATAAAATAAATCAAACAGGACTAGAACCAGTCCATTTGATTAAAATTCTCCAAGACAGTGCCCCAGTGTGGCTATAGTCTGATGACTATAACAAGCAGAAAAGCTAAAAGATACACACTGACACACGTCACATTTAACCCTTTTGGTACTGTATTTCTGTTGAGATTCTCTGTGTTTCTTTCAATTAATTTTAAATATAACAAAGAATTTAGTAAAATAACTTAGTTATCATTAAGCTAGTGTTAAGAACATAAATTGTGACTAAGGTTTGGTGGAAGATTTTAATTCAGAACTTTTGGAAACAAGACATTTGTACTAAAGAACCAGAGCTGGTTTCAGCCAAGTTGGTATTGAAAGAGTTAAATAGTTCTCTGGTAGAGCGTTAATGATTGCCAAGAATGTTTACAGGAAATTTGGCTGCTATTTTTAGCAGTCAAGTGACTGTAAAGAAATTTCATTATGAACTGATGTCCTCTTAAACCTACACAACATTGATATTACTTCATGTTTAACCCTTTTGTTATCATATTTCTTTTGAGATGCTCTGTGTTTCTTTCAATTGATTTTAAATATAACAAAGAATTTAGTAAAATAACTTAGTTATCATTAAGCTAGTGTTAGTGACTAAGGTTTGATGGAAGATTTTAATTCAAAGCTTATGAAAACAAGACATTTGTACTACAGAACCAGAGCTGGTTTCAGCCAGATTGGTACTGAAAGGGTTAAGTATCAACAAAATGGATTTTGAAATTTTGCAAAGTTATGTGAGGTGTGTCAATATTCATTCATGTGTCTCCAACAATTCTTAATTCTTCACATAAAGTTCCAATTTTGTTGTAATCAACAACCCTTTTACATTTGATTTGTTTCAGTTATTAGACTGCGGCCATACTGGGGCACCGCCTTGAAGAATTTTTAGTTGAATGAATCAAACCCAGTACTTATTTTTTTATTTTACACCTGGTACTTATCCTATCACGGCCCCTTTTGCCGAACTGCTAAGTTACAGGGACATAAACATACCAACACCGGTTGCCAATCAGCAGTGGAGGACAAACAAGGACTCACACACACGCATACATACATAATGGGCTTCTCCCAGTTTCTGTCTACCACATCCATCCACAACACTGGTCAGCCTGAGGCTATACAAGAAGATACTTGCCTAAGGTGCCATGCAATGGGACTGAACCCAGAAATATGTGGTTGAAAAGCAGACTTTTTACCACACAGCCAAACCTGCACCTATTTTTAAAAAAAAATTTCATTAAAAATTATGAGAAAACAAAGTCGGAAGATGGATACTTGTGTAGGTATGTCAAATTACCAGAGGTGTATATTCCAGGTGTGTTAGATGTGAACTGCACACCCATTGGAAATGTCAAACTCATAAATATTAACCTTACTCGTTAATTTAATCACAAATCTTAATGGAAAACTTTCGTTATACCCCTGTTTGAAATTTGGTGGCACTGGGTGTGACAGCAGACCCAATACAACCACTACCATACACCACATATATATATATATAACATCATCATCATCGTCTAACGTCCGCTTTCCTTGCTGGCATGGGTTGGACGATTTGACTGAGGACTGGTGAACCAGATGGCTGCACCAGGCTCCAATCTGATCTGGCAGAGTTTCTACAGCTGGATGCCCTTCCTAACACCAACCACTCCGAGAGTGTAGTGGGTGCTTTTACGTGCCACCAGCACGAGGGCCAGTCAGATGGTACTGGCAATGGCCATGCTCAAATGGTGCTTTTTATAAGCCAGTCCTGCAGCACTGACAACGACCTCGTTCGAATACTTTTCATGTGCCACCAGCACAAGTGCCAGTAAGGCGACGCTAGTAATGATCACGCTCAAATGGTGCTTTTTACGTGCCACCGGCACGAACATCAGTCAGCTGCTGTGGCAACGATCATGCTCGGATGGTGCTCTTAGCGCTCCACTAGCACGGATGCCAGTCATCGAATTTGATTTCGATTTCACTTGTGTCTGTTTCCATAGAAACAAGCAAAACTGTAGTCTGTCCCATTTTCATTATAACAAGGAAACTGTACTGCACCCCTGTGTCACTTTAACCATCACAACCACCACCACCACAAGCTTTGACAAGAATCATTTGGTGACAGACAGCTATTACACAAAAAAATGCTGGTTTCTGATTGGATTATAAATGATCAAACTTTGAACCTCTGTAAAACTTTACAATAATTTTTTCTGGAATAAATGAATCCCAAATTCAGATTCAGCACCAAAAATTACAGCAGTATAATAACTTTCAAAATTTTCACTCAATTTTAAAACATCCAAATCTGTGACAACAACCAAAAAGATCCAGGAGACGGCATCCAGTTAATAGTCACTTGACGGATTGGACGTAAATCACTTTCATATTCCCTCCAGTCTCTGGTCAACACAGTTGCTGTCTCCTCTGTCATTAAAAAATTTTTTTTTTTTACTGCTGCTATAAGTGTCTCCATTCCTTAAAACTGTTTGGACATGCACCTCTACTATTCAGGAACTCTTGAACCACTTAGATCACAACTACTTTTCATTCTTTTTGCATGCAGACCGCCCATCCTGCACTGACCACACGACATCACCTCTCTATGGTATCCTCTCTCGAAATATCTTTCCTTCAAGTGTCAAATAGTACAACGCATTTAACTTGAATTTGAGACATACTAGGTTCAAATCTCTGTAGTGACTTGCTAGTCAATTTTTTGTGGAGGCATGTGGCTTAGTGGTTAGGAATGTTGGACTCATGATCGTAAGATTGTGGTTTCAGTTCCTGGACCAAGCAACGTGCTGTGTTCTTGACCAAAACACTTCACATTGCTCCAGTCCACTCAGTTAATGAAACTTAGTAATTCTGTGATGGACCAGTATTCTGTCCAGGTGGGGAATATTTATGCCAAGGAAACCAGGAAACAGGCTCTTATGAATCAAAATCTGTTAACAGATTAACTGAAAGTTAAACAGCATCACAAATCTCACTGGTTCAAAATACCTGCAAACGCCATGATAGGTGCTAGACATTTCCCCAAAACTCCTCCACGATAAAACACCCATATATACGCACATACTCCTGCCAGTTCATGTAGAAAGCAACCAGCACACTTTGTAAAGTGTTTGGAGTTAGGAAAGGCATCCAGCTGTAGAAACCTAGCCAAATCAGACTGGAACCTGGTACAGCTCTGGTCAAACTGTCCAAGCCATGCCAGCATGGAAAATGGAACCTGGTACGGCTCACCATCTTGCCAGCTCTGGTCAAACAGTTCAACCCATGCCAGCATGGAAAATGTAAGTTAAATGACGATGATGATGAATGACACATACATGGACACATGTGCACATATTTACACACACACACACACACACACACACATATATATATATATATATATATATATATATATATAATCACACACACAAAAACATTATATATATATTCTTTTATTACTTATTTCAGTCATTTGACTGTGGCCATGCTGGAACACTGCACTGAAACGTTTTAGTCAAACAAATCGACCCCAGGACATTTTTCAAGCCGGTCTCTTTTGCTGAACCACTAAGTTACAAGGATGTTAACACACGAACACCCATTGTCAACCAGTGTGTGTGTGTGCGTGTATATATATATATATATATATATATATATATATATATATATATATATATATATATACACACAGATATATAAACATATATACACAACACATACCTCTAGATGTATGTATACATACACATATACGTATGTGTATATATACACACACACACACAAACATATGTATGCATATATATATAAAACGAACTAATGTGTAGTTAAATATAAATCATATTTTGGAAGACCGAAATTGAAAGAAGCACGTCATATATATATATATATATGTATGTGTGTGTGTGTGTGTGTGTGTGTGTGTGTGTGTGTGTGTGTGTGTGTGTGTGTGTGTGTGTGTGTTCCACCACCACCGCCGCAGCTTGACGACCGGTGTTGATTTGTTTATGTCACCGTAACTTAGCGATTCAGCAAATGAGACGATACACTAAGTAGCAGGCTTTTCTAAAAAAAAAAACAATTAAGTACTGGTGTCGATTCATTTGACTAAAAATTCTTCAAGGCGGTGCTCCCTGCCCCAGCATGGCCGCACTCTAAAGACTGAAACAAACAATAAAAGATTATGCACAATCATTTATTTACATACATTCGTGTGTATATATATATATATAGGCGCAGGAGCCGCTGTGTGGTATATATATCTATGTAAGTGTGTGTGTCCGTTTGTCCCCTCACCACGAACACCACTATCACTTGACAACCGATGTTGGGGGTGTTTACGTCCTTGTAACGTAGCGATTCGGCAAAGGCATCCGATAGAATAAGTACTAGGCTTAGAAAGAATAAGTTCTGGGGTCGATTTGTTCGACTAAAGGCGGTGCTCCAGCATGACCGCAGTCAAATGACTGAAACATATAAAAGAATATATATACATACATATGGCCCGCAGTATTGGTACATTAGTAGATATAGTAGAATTTACTACATTAGGTATCGAGTTACATTTCATTATTATACTTTATGTCATCGCGTATGATGCCATGTTCTGGGAAAAAATCAGTTACGGAATAATGTTTTCGTCTTGTACCCCCATCATTTCTCTCCCCCCATCCCATATACCATGCTTACTTCGCCCCTGCCACGAACTAGAATAGAATGGAAAAGAAAAACCAAAAAGAATATTAATAAAAGACTTCCACAAGCAGAAAAAGAAGTTATTAAGTCAAAAACATATATATTTATATAGATATATATATATATAGAGAGAGAGACTGACTGAAAGAAGGAATAACTAATATGAAGAATGGTGTACGAGTGTATGAGAGAGAGAATCACGGTATGTGGTAAAGAACTTTGGAAGGGTTAATTCCAAAAAGTTATAGAGATGAGCAGAGACTTGTGTTAACAAAAAAAAAATTGTTATTTTGGTACTTATGTCTTATACATATTGGTAATTAGGTCATAGCAAAATACTTATACGCAAACTATATATATATATATATATATATATATATATAGTATGTACTTTATACATGCAGCTAGCATCGCGGGACACCCTCGTCATCAGCTGTCGACTGAAGGACCCAACGTTTTCGGCACATTTACAAACAAGCAGATTATATATGTACATATATATATATATATATATATATATATACACACATACGTACATACACACATATATATATATATATATATATATATATATATATATATATATATATATATATACGCGTATACATACAAACAACTATTGTACGCACCATGTGCAATGCAAAGAAAACAAGATGAGGTGGGGTTTAGATAAAAACAAATTCTCTCTCTCTCTATCTATCTATCCTGCTTTCATACTGCTATCTTTGTGTGTATATACATGTATATATATATATTTATATATCTATATTCTTTCTTTGCCATCTCATACGTTTCGTGAGAGAATGGATCTGCACCTGGAAACTTTTGCTTCATTTAAGAAATGGGTTTTTTAAGAACACGGTGGAGCAACACAAAACGGTGTAGAGATCGGAACAAGGAGCCAATATAGGTTGGCACCAAGAGTGACCAGAACGAACTTGAGGACCACGTCAGACTGCTATAAGTGGTTCCAGCATCAGCAGCTGATTTCTTATTGATCAAATCGACTGATATCATTATTATTGTTATTTTTCTTTTCCTTTTACATCGGAACCCGGAAAAAACGGAAAGTTGACCTGACCTGACCTCAAAGGGATCTGAACACAGAAAACACATATTACCAAGAATTTTGTACTGAGTTATACGGTACTACCATCTACCACCCTGTGTGTGTGTAACGCCTGTCATGTTTACAGGAAATGTGGGTTCGTATCTCACGGGAAGCCTTCGACTTTTTTCAATTTAAAAGGTTGTTTTTTTTTTTAACCAAATTTTTACACGCGATCGCTATTCTTCATAGCTTATCTGCTTCAAGATCCAACGTATATATATATGGTTTGTCAGTCTGTCTTTGGAACAGAGAGGAAGAATACAAGTTGACGCATCTACTTCGCAACCACGTTCTTCCCGCCTCGACCCCATCAATATCAACATGCAAAATAATGTGTACATACTTAGAAAAAATGGTTTTCGGAGGACAAGAAATATGTTGTATAAAGAAAAGGTTCTATGTTTCGCTTTTACGAGGGTGATGTATATAAATAGGGGTGAAAGAGAATGTGAAGTAATGTCATTCTTGCATTACTACACATGGCAATCCAGTGTGTAGAGTTATTCTTAACGCATAATATACACACACAAGTAGAGATATATATACGTATATATTGTATGTAACGAGTTGGGGTTTAGAGATAGAGAGAACATGTTGACACGAAGGAACGAAGAAACGAAATCCTAAAATGAATAGATTTCTAAACACAGCCATATACATATATAGCAGATACACAATACGTATAATATAGAAAACATTATATATATATATATATATATATATATATATATATATATATATATATACACGAGGACATCACGCACTTGTACAAGGAAGATGTATCTATAATAGTACGCAAAGATACACAGTACTATATATATATATATATATATATATATATATATATATATATATAGTATATACACGCAGATAGTTATACATACAAATATCACCAGTTAATATTTATACATACATTGTGGCATGTATAATCACGTATACTGACATCCATATTATATATATATGCACACATATACATACATACATCGTGAGAAATAGAGGTGAATTACCTTTATGTATACATTTATTAAGAGTTTAGTGACACAAAAACATATTAGATATTTATATAGTGATGTACGCATCTCAGTTATATATATATATATATATATATATATATACACACACAAACGCACATGGCCAGGTAAATATATATACATACCGACAGCTTTACGTATATTATATATAATATATATATATAGACATAACTACAGATGTATATACACAGTTATATGTATATAAACACATGATCAATACAACACATACACTACTGTATATTATGTATATATATTTAGTGTTATACACGTCATATAAACATTGACGGGCACTGGCCACATGCATATATAATTACTGTTTGAAATATATATATATATATATATATATATATATATATATATATATATATTATACACACACGAAAACACATGGTTTAAGATTTAGACATCTGGAGAGACAAACTACAACTTATAAACAACAGCTTTGGAAAATATACTAACCTGTATTGAGCAAATATTATCAATATATATATATATATATATGTATAAATATATATATTGTTTTTAGTTTTAAGTGTGTACTATAATTGTAAATCCGTCCGTTGTATTTTTTCCACCGTAATTCATACACAATTGTCACTTTTAAATAATAATAATAACAAATATACAAAATATACGTGTGTGTATATGTATCTATATGTGAGTGTGTACAGACGTGTGTGTGTGTATTTATGTGTATATTTGTGTATATATATGTGTGTATATGTATGTGTATATACAGAAAGACAGTGAGTAGGAAGAAAGAAAGAGTGAATAGAAGAGTTTTATAGTAAGAGGGGGAGGGTTTAAAGGTAGAGAAAGAGAAAAGGAGTGATTAATGTGAGAGGGTGAGTGAAAAATATTGCAATAGATAGACTAATAAAGAAAGACGGAGTGTTTTAACAAAGAAAGAGTTGAACGTAAATTGCAGAGAGAGGGAGAGAGTAAAAAGCGAGAGTAAGAGTAAATCGAAAAGAAAGTGTACGAGTGGTGAAGAGAGAGAAATAAAGAGAGGGAGTAAAACGTTAAAGTATGTGAGGAGTGGGAAGAGGTGTTTGTACGAGAGGGAGAGAATTAAAGTGAGTGTAAGAGTAAAAATAGAAAGCCTAAAGGTGAAAGTCAGAGGGAAAGAGGGAGAAACAGAGTAAAAGGTTAACCTTTGTGAGGAGTGGGAAGAGATGTATGTAAGAGAGAGAGAGAGAGAGAGAAAGCGTACGAGAGATATTAAGTAAACGAAAAGACAAGGAGGAGTAGAAAGAAATAGGGAGACGGTAAAGAATGAAGAAAGTAGAGAAAGACTAAGGAAACACACAGAGAAATACAAAGAGATAGGGTATAAGCTATAGCGAGAGTAGTGGGAAGAGATTCACACCTACCAGAGCATGGTTTGCAAAGTACTATTGACATAGACGTAGTAGCAAAGAGTAGCACTAAGCAGCAGCAGCAGTTATTACCGCCACTGCCACGGCTACTACTGCTGACGAGAAGTATCGCGGTGAACGCCTGAGCAGTCAGCAGCATTGCAGCCTGTTTCCAGTGGAGAAGCAGTAGGCTTGCAGCGGGGTGAGGGGAAGCCATGTTTGTTGTAATCCTAAAAAAGTTTGTAGTCTTTTAGCAATCATCACACGTGGGTTCCACGCTCAAGAAAAGAACATTGGAATGTACCTATTATGATCTCTCCCGTTCTTCCACTCTCACAGCAAGCTCTCTTTATAAAACATGTTGAGTTCTATCTCTTTTTCGAAACTGTTGCTTCACTGACTTTCCCGCGTCCCCGAGTTCATTCCGGTGACAAAAGAAATTCTTTTAATGGCTCCAGGCGTAGAACTGCGGCCATACTGAAGCAGCGCCTTACTCTTTGACTTGTTTCAGTCATTTGACTGTGGCCATGCTGGAGCACCGCCTTTTAGTCGAGCTAATCGACCCCAGGACTTATTCTTTGGAAGCCTAGTACTTATTCTATCGGTCTCTTGTGCCGAACAGCTAAGTTACGGGGACGTAAACACACCAGCATCGGTTGTCAGGCGATGTTGGGGGGACAAACAGAGACACACAAACATATACACACACTTACATATATACGACAGACTTCTTTCAGTTTCCGTCTACCAAATCCACTCACAAGGCTTTGGTCGGCCCGAGGCTATAGTAGAAGACACTTGCCCAAGGTGCCACGCAGTGGGACTGAACCCGGAACCATGTGGTTGGTAAGCAAGCTACTTACCACACAGCCACTCCTACGCCTTAGTTTATTTTCTATCAATTTTGTCGTCATTATATGACTAGAGGCTGGTCTATGATTGACTTTATAGCAGCTGATGCACCCTGAGTATATCCTTGAAAGGTTGGCTGGTCCGGTATCGACATCAGAAGTTTATCCAATGTTTTGTTTTTGTTTTAGTAGAGGTTCCTTTTTAACAGTTGGGGGACCTCTAAATATCAGATTAGTTACAGTAGAATGTTTTTGATTCGTGATTTCGAGTGTGAAGTATCTACCAAATTCATGCATTAAAATTCTGGTACTGCTTGGTTATCTCACCCCCATTAAAAAATTGGGTTATCTCCCCACTAAAAAAATTGAGTTTATCTGGCGACAAGAGATTGAATTAAAAGGGTTAGATCCGTTTGGTTCAATATTTCAACACATTGTTGACTTTTGGCCTCCTCGATAAGATGTTTAATCGTTTCACTTTTCATGTTTTTTAATTTTTAATTTTTTTTGTTTTATTGAAGGATGAACAATTTTTTTTTAGTTGGGGGAGACAACTCAATTTTTTAATGGGGTTGAGATAGCCAAAAAGTACCAAAATTCTTTCTAACGCCGAAGTTTGGAACATGCTCCTCCAGGATTTTTCATACAAATATTATGGTATATATCTCTCACTGATATATCTTCACTGGTACATTCCACTAGTATTCCTTTTTATTATGAGTGCCTATGGCTTCTACCATATTGTGGGTTCTTATTTCTTTGTTCTCGGGATTATCCTTCCGACGGATTATGTATGTACGTATGTATGTATGTGTGTATGTATGTATGTATGTATGTATGTGACTGAAGAGACCGGAAGGAATTAGTTGCTCTCTGCAACCTGAAAGATATTTCCTCATCCAGGGAGCTGCGTTTTAAGGACTGTGTCAAGTCTTCATTAAAGGCCTGTGTGATATGCAGGACACTGACTGGGAGAACAATGCCTGTCATCGCCACGGATGGAGGAAGCAGGTTAAGGAGGGGATCGATACTTTTGAGAGAGCACGTATTCAGCATGAAGAACTTTGGGGGAAAGCTTGGTCTGCAATGTTTGCAGTCGTGTGTGCTTGTCAAGAGCAGGGCTCATTAGCCACCAACGGAGCCGCAAATGCAAAATATAAGTTAGTCCTAGAGCGCACAATGTTCCTGAAGGTCGGCAATGGTCTTCCTCGGTCACGAGTGGACGGCCATCATGTATGTATGTATGTTCGCTCTCTCTCTCTTTTTAATTTAGAGCAAATTTCGACCGGACACCTATTTGGTAACGAGGTTGTGAAGAAAAGCATCTTGTTTTGTTCATCCTTTAAATCTTAAGGCCTTGCAGTTTTTCTTTCGCCCCAGATATTATCATCATTTGTAGTGTATAAATTACGCATTTGCATTCTCAGCCCAAGAACCCAAGGCATACTTTGCTCCTGATGGGTTAGGGTTAGGGTATGTATCCCGTTGCCCCAATAATAATAATAATAGGTATGAAACTGAAAGTGTATCTTGGACACTGGCTCTGCAAACTCCGTATTAATGGCTCATAGACGTCCTCTTTCACTTGTATTTTTCCTTTTCTCCTTGTATTTTTTTCATGTATGTATGAATGTATGTAAGTAGTGTGCACGCATGTGTGTGTATGAGTATGAATGTACGATTAAGGTTATCATTATAACATGTATAATTAAATCCATTATGGGAGTGTGAGATACGCCATATATTGCTATGTCGAGACGACATTGTTCTGCAAATTGTGTCCTTCTTGTTCGTTAACTTAGCGGGTTTGGGGAGTCGTAACAAAAATGCAGGCCTCAAATTAATGTTTGTCGTTCTCTCTCACACTCTGGCCCGCACTCTCTCTTTCTCTGCGAGTGTGTGTACGCCTGTGGGTGTATGTATGTGTACGTATTTATACATGTAATTCACATATACGCATATACACGTTCATGCATGCACACACAGACCCACACACACACATGTATATATATATTTTAAGACGAAGTGATGAAGAAAGAAAATATAAAGCGCGACGGAGATAGAAACGGAGAGTGGGGGGGGGGGGGAGGGGCGGGAGGGGGAAGGGGCTCTCGGTGATGGAAGAAAGAAGAGAAAGAAGTTTTAAAGAAAAATGTAATAGTCAGGGTGAGACGTAGATAGGAAGGACGGGTGGGGGGTGGATGCTGGCAACAAAAGAAATGCACGAACATTGAAAACGAGGGTAACATCGCTTTCTTCGTGAATCTGGGTCAAAGAATTCCCCAGTCTTTTATTATCTGTACATATATTTATTTATTTATATATTTATTTATTTATTTAACTCTTTTTTTACTCGTTTACTACTCCGCCATCTTTTTTTTTATATTGTTTATATTATTTTTTTCCTTTTTTTGGTCGTCTTTTTGTTCAGTCGTGGGACGGCAGCCATGCTGGGATACAGATTGCAAGAATGTAGTTATTTATATCGACCTCATGTACTTAATGATTTCTTTTTTTTTTTTCTTTTTGTAATGTCTAGTATTCATGTTATTAGTTCTCATTTTTTGCCGAACCGCTAAGTTACAAGGACGTAAACAGGCTAACATTGGTTGTTAAGAATCGGTTGCATAAAAACAAGATACGAACGGAGCTACAGGCTGATGCGCTGGCACGTGCACACACCCCCCACACACAATATGTATCTATCTATCTGTCTGTCTCTCCCCTCTCTCTACTCTCTCTCTCTCTCCCACCCTATCTCTTTCTCTCTCTCTCTCTCTCTCTCTCTCTCTCTCTCTCTATATATATATATATATATATATATATATATATATATATATATATATATAGTATATTTGCCAACTAAATGTGGCGGTCTTATAGAGGACGATGGTACTGTTATTTTTAGACCCAGGAGGACACCCTAGGGCTAAAAACAACAGTAGCCTCGTCCTCTATGGGACCGCCATATTTAGTTGGCAAATATACTTCACATGTAGTTGAAATTTACAGGAAAACAAAAGATGAAGACAGGTGTATAAACAACAAACAGGTGTATTAGTTTAACGCTCGGGAAGGTGAGAAAGCCTTTTACGTTTCGAGCCTACGCTCTTCAGCAGAAAGGAACACGATGAAATAAACAGAGAGAGAACAAAAATCACTTTAAGAGGACTCAATATGGCGGTTGGCTGGACAAAGGTAGTTAGACAGGAGAGCTAGAGAGAAGGGGAGATAAGTATATAGCGGTAGATATAGATGCAGAGAGATTGAAGCTAACAGAAACCTACCAAGTCAAACTATGCTTCATATTTTTCCTTTTATTTTTATATTTCTTGTACACAAATTTATTTATTTATTTATTCAATTATTTAGTTTTTGTTTTTTTAAATAAAATTCTATCATTTCTTTCTCTTCCTGTTTTGGTATTGCTGTTCATGTTAATATTGTTGTTCTTGTTTCAAGATTCCAACATTCATTTCCTAATCTCTTCAATGTTTGTGTATGTGTGTGTCTGTCTCTATATATATGTATGTGTGTGTGCGTGTGTGTATGTGTGTGAGACTGCGTGCTACTGTAAGACTTTATAGTTTTAATAAATATTTATGTCTATATTATATATTATTTATTCATTCATTCTCGGCGTTTTTCTCTCATATTCACCCTTCTCCCCCTCTCTCCTTTGTATATATGTTTTTAAATCTATATACACACACATATAGACATACATACATACACATATATATATATGTATGTATGCATGTACATATATATATGCATATGTATATATATATATATATATATATATATATATATATATATATATATATATACATAGAGAGAGAGTGAGAGAGGGACACACAGATACATGTAGATGCATATACATGCATATATACACATGCATATATACATATATATGTATAGATATATGCATATATATATATATATATATATATATATATATATATATATATATATATATATATATATATATATATGCATATATATTAATTTCTGCTTTTTCGATGGTCTCTCTCACTAAATCACTTTGCACGAAGTATTCTCGCTATAAACTACGAAATAATTACTGTTTGTGTGTGTGTGTGTGTGTGTGTGTGTGTGTGTGTGTGTGTGTGTTTAATATATAACTACGTATATAACATGTTTGTATAGATGTATATAAATACATATATACGTACATATATATATATATATATATATATATATATGTATATAAATGTATGCACGTGTGTTAGTGCGGGTCAGCCAGTGTGTGTGAGCGAGTAATGTGTGTGTGTGTGTGTGCGTGTATGTGTTTGTGTGTGTACGTAAACTAGGGTTGTCCCCAAAATAATGCTAAACTGGGCATAACCTTTATTTTTATTCCCGACTTAGATTATTCTAATTGAACATATTTGCAGAGTTTTCCTTCCTCTATTGTGACCCTTCGTTTCTTCGTTGTGGGTAAATATTGGGTTCCAGGTGCAGGTATTCTTGCCATTTGCAACGAAATCTATTCCTGAAATCCTTCTAAAGTTCCACAAAGTACTCTTTGTGGGAATCCAGTGGATGTAGATGATACCTTTGCTGTCGAAAAAGAGGATTATAGCAAGGATGATTGCTATATTAATAGAAGGTTCTGAGGTCACTATTTTAGTAGGTTTTTGCTATAACACGATGGAGCGTTCACAACCTGGTTGATGACGTCGGCGGTGGCATCTTGTCGATACTGTGTGGGTTCGTTCAATGGTGATTGGTATACAGAGACAGACGGACTTCAACGGTGGCTGCTATGCTGTTTACATGTCTCCTTAGCATGGATATAAATAGAGTTAACATGTAGAGTGCGGGCCCATCAGAGCTCCGGGCCCTCGGGTAGTGTCCGATTGACTGACGGTTCAGTCTGCCTCTGTGGCATAACAAGCTTCCAAATTCTCTTCACGTCTCTATTGCATTCTAAAAGCTAGTCAGTTGTGGCAAGCAGTGTTGTGGAGGGTATGTTAAAAGTGCTGGTACAATCGTCTACTTCAATCTGGAATATACTCTTTACTCTTTTACTTGTTTCAGGCATTTGACTGCGGCCATGCTGGAGCACCGCCTTTAGTCAAGCAAATCGACCCCAGGACTTATTCTTTGTGAGCCTAGTACTTATTCTATCAGTCTCTTTTTCCGGAACCACTAAGTTACGGAGACGTAAACACCAGTGTCGGTTGTCAAGCGATGTTGGGGAGGGGGGACAAACACAAACACACATATATACGACAGGCTTCTTTCATTTTCCGTCTACCAAATCCACTCACAAGGCTTTGGTCGGCCCGAGGCTATAGTAGAAGACACTTGCCCAAGGTGCCACGCAGTGGAACTGAACCCGGAACCATGTGGTTGGTAAGCAAGCTACTTACCACACAGTCACTCTTGTGCCTCTATATAAAAAAAAAAATGTTGGCAGGTCAGCTTATTAGATGTATAGTAATATATCAAAATCAAAATTATCTGGGTCAATTATAAGTCTGTCCCCCGCTAAAAAAAAAATAATATCACGAAAGTGTATATACGTACCTTTGTACCTCATGAAGGGTTACGTCCTGCAAAGTAAAAAAAAAAAATTGAAATAAAATAAATTAAAAAACAAGCCTAAAAACAATAAAAAAAAAACAACTCTAATAAAATGAATACAAAAAGAAACCTTAAAAAAAATGTTTTTTTTTTAAAGATGGGATTGGTTCGTCTGTCTAGAGTCTCTTTGATCATGGGTATGCTTGATCAGACGTTGAATTCAACTAGCTGTACAACAACAACAACAACAACAGCGGCAACAATAACAACAAAAACAACAACGACGACGACGAGAGCACCAACCGCTGTACGTATTACATAATCCGTCAGATACACGTGCAAAAATAACTTTTATCATTTTCTCTCAACAGTTTTTATCGCGCACCTTTAATCTGGTTTATATTTTAAAAACTGCCACCGCTTCTCATTTTGCTTCTCTCTCACTGTCTCCCGCTCTCATTCTGTATATTCGGAAGCTAATTGTTCTTTCTTTCTTTCTTTCTTTCTTTCTTTCTTTCTTTCTTTCTTTCTTTCTTTCTTTCTTTCTTTCTAATATAAATTGAAGTTGGCCGACCGTTGTATTCTTTCTTGTCTTGAGGTTCACGGCCAAACGGCTGGGTGGATTCGCGTGAAAAATGGCACACAGAGAAAATAGATTAAAACAACCTGCGTGCGTGCATCTATCTATCTATCTATCTATCTATCTATCTATCTAGATCAGTGGCTCTCAATCGGGGTCCATATGACCCCCGAGGTTCCATGTAAGATTTTTGGGGGTCCATGCAGCAAAACTGTAAATTGAGGATTCACAATAGTATTATAAGAGCCCCTGAAAACGTTTCGCTTTCGATGTATGTATTGGTATATATTGCAACAAACAGCTAAGTTTCTTTCTCTAATGTCTTAAATAGTTCTATGTGTTTCATAGATCAGTACAAGTGAATGTTTGAATAGTAAAATAGAAATTTTTAAAGATGTTTGTATAAGGTTAGTTTTTGAACGTTGAATAGTTATGGGGGTTCACCTGAATAAAATGGTTCTCAAAAGGGCCCACAGATAAAGAATGGTCGATAACCCTTGATTTTTAGGGCTGTTTCTATAAAATTAGTTTTTAAACGTTGAATTGTTATGGGGGTTTCACCTGAATAAAATGGTTCTCAAAAGGGCCCACAGATAAAGAATGGTCGATAACCCTTGATCTAGATTCATAGACAGACAGACAGATAGATAGACATAGATGCGCGCGCGTCTCTGCTCCGTAGACAAACGTTTCTAACCAAACTTTTGCGAACTGGTTTGCCTTCGAAATGCCAATCGACTGAAGGAGTGGAAAAAAAAAAAAAGAATTAAAATGAAAATAATAATAATAAAATAAAAAATGATAAAGAAAAAGAGGTACGGTGCTTGTATTCTTCCTTATCTGCGATAACCCAGATCTTTGAAACAGCGGCCTTGAGTCTCTAATTACTCTGAATTCGCACTGAAAAGCGATAAAAAGTCCTATTCTCATTAAATTCTAGATAGGGATCTAGAGAAAACGATGACATATAATAAGGAGGACGGACACATGTCTTCCATCTTTCTAACACTTACACACTCCGTGTAGTGTATGTGTGTGCGTGTACGTGCGGGTGCGTATGTGTCTGCTGAAATGCGTGTAATTTTTTACATACATGCATTTGTGTGTGTTGTGTGTGAGTACATGTGTATGTGTTCATGTGTCTGTGCATGTATGAGCTTATATATATATATATATATATATATAAAGTGTAGTATATTGCCACTTAAGTGTGGCTGACCCCTAGGGGTGGATGTTACTGTTGCTTTTAGCCCCAGGAGGACATCTCCTCCAGCTGGCTTATCGACACACGACTGTGTCCTGTTTGCCAAGGGAGTTATCCCTCTCACCACGGCCAGCAGCACGAACGTATCCGGATTTCAGGGTTATTTCCCTTCGTCGGCGTTCGACAGCCGATGACCTTGGTGAGAGAGAAAAACCTGGCAAATCTTATATCTTCTTTTCCAGTGGCATTCTTCACTGATATTGAAAAGGTGAAAACAAGCAATGTTAATTCTCTAAATGAAGTATTAACAGTAACTGCACGATAAAGTGTAGTATATTGCCACTTAAGTGTGGCTGACCCCTAGGGGTGGATGTTACTGTTGCTTTTAGCCCCGTCCTCCTGGGGCTAAAAGCAACAGTAACATCCACCCCTAGGGGTCAGCCACACTTAAGTGGCAATATACTACACTTTATCGTGCAGTTACTGTTAATACTTCATTTAGAGAATTAACATTGCTTGTTTTCACCTTTTCAATATCAGTGAAGAATGCCACTGGAAAAGAAGATATAAGATTTGCCAGGTTTTTCTCTCTCACCAAGGTCATCGGCTGTCGAACGCCGACGAAGGGAAATAACCCTGAAATCCGGATACGTTCGTGCTGCTGGCCGTGGTGAGAGGGATAACTCCCTTGGCAAACAGGACACAGTCGTGTGTCGATAAGCCAGCTGGAGGAGATGTCCTCCTGGGGCTAAAAGCAACAGTAACATCCACCCCTAGGGGTCAGCCACACTTAAGTGGCAATATACTACACTTTATCGTGCAGTTACTGTTAATACTTCATTTAGAGAATTAACATTGCTTGTTTTCACCTTTTCAATATCAGTGAAGAATGCCACTGGAAAAGAAGATATAAGATTTGCCAGGTTTTTCTCTCTCACCAAGGTCATCGGCTGTCGAACGCCGACGAAGGGAAATAACCCTGAAATCCGGATACGTTCGTGCTGCTGGCCGTGGTGAGAGGGATAACTCCCTTGGCAAACAGGACACAGTCGTGTGTCGATAAGCCAGCTGGAGGAGATGTCCTCCTGGGGCTAAAAGCAACAGTAACATCCACCCCTAGGGGTCAGCCACACTTAAGTGGCAATATACTACACTTTATCGTGCAGTTACTGTTAATACTTCATTTAGAGAATTAACATATATATATATATATATATATATATATATATGCAATATATATATGTATAAGTATATATATATTTATGTGGATGCACATATATTTCATATATATATATATATATATATGAAACATATGTGCATACACATACATAAGCACCCGCGAATAAACTACTTGTTTGTGATCTTGGACTGCGGTCACGACCTTGAAAGTTTGGTGGAGCAAATCGACTCGAGTACCTCTTCACACACACACACATACATATATATATATATATATATATATATATATATATATATATATATATATATATATATATATATATATACCGGAGTAAGCATTTCTAACAAAACTGTCCGATGAACGGGAACGTGAAACTCAGAGTAACGGTTTTTTTGTTATATTTCTGCTGCTTTTAAATAAAGTATATATATATATATATATATATATATATATATATACGACGGGCTTCTTTCAGTTTCCGTCTACCAAAATCCACTCACAAGGCTTTGGTCGGCCCGAGGCTATAGTAGAAGACACTTGTCCAAGGTGCCACACAGTGGGACTGAACCCAGAACTATGTGGTTGGAGAACAAGCTACTTACCACACAGCCACTTCTGCGCCTGTTAACAAAAGTCAGGATGCGTGGCGTTCAATACAAAAAAGCGTACACGTTGGACAGACACCAAAGACCCTAATACTTCATTCTAATTTGTATGTGCGTGTAATTCTAAGGAAGCGCTCACGCGTGCTAATGTATGTGTGATCGGTGTGCATATCCATGTTTGTTTGTCCATATTGTAGGTGCTTGCACGGCGTGTGTGTGCGCACACGAGCGAGCTAGTGATTTGTAGGTCTGTGTGTCAGATCAGTCATGTCCTTGAGTTAAAACAACAACGAGCACAGCAGCAACAACCCCCAGTTGGCATATCTTTTTCAGACCGATATCGGCCTGAAGCTAGTCATGCGAAGAGGACCTCAGCTACATCATTCACCAGAGGGCGCTGTCCCTCTTCTCGTGACTAATTTTTAGAATATGCAATACCTTGCAACGGTGAGTTCAGCTTTGCTTATGAGTCCAGACTAGAGGTTCTCAACCGAGGTCCATATGGCCCTTGAGGGTGCATGTAAGATTTTTGGGGGTCCATGGGGATCCACAATAGCAGTTTAAGGGCCCCTGAAAAAATTTTGCTTTAGATGTATGTATTGGTATGTATTGCCAGAAACAGCTGGGGCTTTTTTTTCTCTAAAATTTTACATAGTTCAACCTACATAGGTTAACGTGTGAAAAACAAAATAGGAATTTTGAAAGAAGATTCTATAAAACTAATTTTTGAAACACCGAATGGATATAGAGGTTCACCACAATAAAATAGTATTTCAAAGGGTCCATGGATAAAAAAAATCTTTTAATGGTTGAGAATCACGTTTTGCGTAGTTCAACCTTCACAACTTAATGTGTGAAAAACAAAATAGGAATTTTGAAAGAAGTTTCTATGAAACTAGTTTTTAAACATCGAATGGCTAAGGGGAACCACCAAATTAAGATAAAATTTCAAAGGGGTCTATAGATCCAAAAATGGTTGAGGGCCACGTTTTACATTGTTCAACCTACACAAGTTGTGTGCTGTGTGTGTGTCGCTTATGACGTCGAGGGTTCCAGTTGATCCGATCAACGGAACAGCCTGCTCGTGAAATTAACGTGCAAGTGGCTGAGCACTTCACAGACACGTGTACCCTTAACGTAGTTCTCAGGGATATTCAGCGTGACACAGAATGTGACAAGGCTGACCTTTTGAATTACAGGCACAACAGAAACAGGAAGATAGAGTGAGAGAAAGTTGTGGTGGAAGAGTACAGCAAGGTTCGCCACCACACCCCTGCCAGGAGCCTCGTGGAGCTTTATAGGTGTTTTCGCTCAATAAACACTCACAACGCCCAGTCTGGGAGTTGAAACCGCGATCCTATGACCGCGAGTCCGCTGCCCTAACCACTGGGTCATTGCGCCTCCACCTACACAAGTTAATGTCTAAAAAACAAACAAGGAATTTTGAAAGAAGTTCCTATAAAACAAGTGTTTTAACATCGAATAGCTATGTGGGTCCACCAGAATAAAATAGTAATCAAAGGGGTCCATTGATAAAAAAAAAAAAAGTTGAAAACCTCCGGTCTAGACGGAGAGTGATTTAAAATCCAGAACTCAAAACTCACACTTAGACTGGAGTATTACACTGGTCGTCCCAACTGTTCAACCGTGATATCAAATCTGAAGCCTAGTTCTGATTTATGAGCGTCGTGTGATAATGGTAGGCCTAAGGTGTGTGAATGTGCATGTTTGTGAGAGTGTATATGTTTGTGTGAGTTTGTGTGTGTATTTGTGTGTGTGTATGTATGTGTGTGTGTGTGGTCGTGCGTGCGTGTGCGATAGCCCTTCCTTAAATTGAAGTCA
>NC_142950.1:31092248-31094748 GCF_046866305.1 Octopus bimaculoides | reverse complement strand
TGTACTTGCGTGTGTGTGTATGAGTATGCGTATGGGACTGTACCTGTGTATATGCGCATGTGTATATATATATATATGTGTGTATGTCTGTGCGTGTGTGCATTTTCCCTCCTGCTTGTTTTATTAGTCATTTGACTACGGCCATGCTGGAGCACCTTCTTTAATCGAACAAATCGACCCCGGGACTTATTCTTTGTAAGCGCCTAGTACTTTATTCTATTGGTCACTTTTGCCGAACCACTAGGTTACGGGGGACGTAAACGCACCGACATCGGTTGTCACGCGATGGTGGTGGTGGGGGGACAAACACAGACACACACACAAATACATACATACACCCACATATATATATACATATACGTACGTATATCCATACATATACACACACACACACACACACACACATACCCGGAACCATGTGGTTGGGAGGCAAGCTTCTTATCAACATCCACTCCTGCGCCTTATATGTTTACATTTGTGTATGTATGTGCTTGGTGTGTGTGTGTGTGTGTGTGTGTGTGTGTGTGTGTGTGTGTGTGTGTGTGTGTGTGTGTGTGTGTGTGTGTGTGCGTGTGTTTGAAATAAAATGTTGAAATAGAAATAACAAATAACAACAAAACATGGCTGACGACTATTTCGTTTTCTTTCGTTTAATTGTGAAATTTATTGCTACAACCAAATCAGTATTTTAATGTTATAATGTTCGTTACCCCCATCGGGTCAGTCATTTTGCAAGCCACACCCTTCGCATATAAGCACATATACAATTACACAAACCACACACACACACATACACTCACAGGCGTAAACATATATGTATGTGTGTGTGTGTGTGTGTGTGTGTGCGCGCGCGGATATGTTTGTGTGTATGGGTGTTTGTGTGTGTATGTGTGCTCACATACATATTCAAATATCTCTAAGATATATGTGTGTTTTCGCAAATATATATGTATATATTTACGTGTGTGTATGTGCGTACACATGTATGTGTGCATTTACACATGCATGCATTTCTGTGTGCGTGTATATACGAAATTATACATGTATGCATTTATGTGTGTATGTGTGTGCCTGTACGTACGTACATACATACATACATACATACACACACACACACACACACACATATATATATATATATATGTATGTATATACATACACACACACATAAGTATGTATATATGCATAAAAATAAATACATAACTAAGTCTCTATTAACATATGTATGTCTCCCTCTCTGCTCCCCTCTCTCTATAATATATATATATATGTATATATATATATATATATATATATATATATATATATATATATATATATATATATATATATATATATACATATATTATATATATATATATATACATATATTATATATATATATATATATATACATTATATATATATATATATATATATATATATATATATATATATATATATATATATATATATATAGATATATATGCATGAAGTGATGATCTCTTTCGATGCTACTCATAGGTTCTTGTTTCGTATGATCCACGTGTGTTTGTATATTCAATTCTATATACAAGCACATATCCTGATTAACGAAATTTATATGTTGCTCTTTTTGTTTTTTATCGCTATCATAAACTTCTTTGTCAGAAGTAAATGCAGTTATTTTTTTTTAATGTAGTTATGTTCGTTTAACTTTTGAAATATATACCTATTTTAAGTGCAGTAGATTAACAATGTCCCTATATTTATGGCATATACATACATACATACATACATAAATATATACATACATACATATATACATACACACACACACACACACACACACACACACACACACACACACACACACACATATATATATATATATAGTAAAATGATAAAGTAGTGAAGACAGAGAACGTCTTACAATGTAAAAGAGAAATAGTTTAATAACATTCATATTTCAAACACAAAGACTCATTGTCAGTAATAAAGAATCAAAAAACGTTAGTGTATATATATAAATATTCTCAGATATTCTCATTTTAAAAATCATCTCTGGCTAATCGTTGAGAGGACGTTGGTGTCGCCCTGGTGGAGGTTTGCGCTCGCTAGGTGCACTTATTATTATTATTATTATTATCAAATTCAAATTACGATGAAAGTAAACAAACAGGTCGCGTATTGTCCTTGCATTCGAAACGCGGAGTAGATGGAACAGGGACAACTGATAAAGGGAAATATTCTTTATGTTGCATGTTTCAAAAAATATTCGTTTACTGTTTTCGTTTCTCATTGTGTTTAACGATTTTTTGCGATGTCCTGTACCCATATATGCATGTATGTATACATATAGATGCAGGTATGTACGTATATGTATGGATATATGCATATATATATATATATATATATATATATATATATATATAAATAATCGTTTAGTTCACCTGTGAACTAAACCTCCACACTTGTGTGTGTGTGTGTGTGTGTGTGTGTGTGTGTGTGTGTGTGTGTGTGTGTGTGTGTGTGTGTGTGT
>NC_142950.1:31077248-31087248 GCF_046866305.1 Octopus bimaculoides | reverse complement strand
TAAGAGGGAATTTAATAAAGAATGATTTAAAAAAATTATATAAAGAAGACATTACCCGTTTCGATGTAACCCATCTTATCAAATATCAGTGAAAATTTATAAAACTTTGGAGAAAAAACAGTTTATATTCTGTCTGGGGGTGAAGAACATGTCTGTTACATCGTAACCAGTAATATTTTCTTTATATAATTTTTAAAATCATTTTTATTAAATTCCCTCTTAAATTGAAATGCTTTAGACCTACCTCTGTGCTATTTCCACCACCATCTTGTGTGTGTGTATATATATATATACATATATATATATATATATATATATATATATATATATATATGTATATATATATATATGCATATATATATATATGGATCTATCTATCTCTCTCTCTCTCTCTCTCTCTCTCTCTCTCTCTCTCTCTCTCTCTCTCTCTCTCTCTCTCTCTCTCTCTCTATATATATATATATATATATATATATATATATATATATATATATATATATGCATATATATATATATATATATATATATATATATATATATATATATATATGCATATATATAATTGCATGTATATATTAAAATAGAAATGAGAAGTTAATGGTTTGGTAAGTTTTGACAAGGACATTTAATTTAGCTATATAATAAAATTGTTTACATAGTCTCTAACAGCTGTTTCTAGAATATCTCAGCTATTGGAACATCGTGTCGAGCGAGAATTTCATTAGCCGAGTATTTTGTAATTGGAGAAAGAAAGGTTAATCACATTTTGAGAGTGGAAGAGTATTCCTCATCAATGAGAGTCACCTTGACGAAAACTTCTCGTATCTTTATATAAACAATTCAAATAGACGAATAAAATCGGGAAAAAAGGAAAACAACGAACGTGAGGACGCGCACAAAGAGTGTATTGGCTTAACGCTCGGTGAAAGGAGGGTGTTTAACGTTTCGAGCATAACTCTTCGTCGGAAAAGAGAAAGGGAAGGAAAGAAAGATATAATAGTATATGAAATCAGTAGAACGACCAGAAAGTCGCTCTTAGTTCTTGAATAAAGATATCAAATGAGTCGAGGCAAGAAAGAAAGGTAAATAGGAAAGACAAATGGAAAGAAAATGGGCAGAAGGAATGTAAACGATAAAAATTAATCTATCTTCTCAAAGACTTAGAAAATGAAGGAAGAAGAAAGGAAGGAAGAAGCGGAACGAGGAAGGGAAAAGTAACGGGAAAACGAGGGGACAAATAAGGGAGAAAATAATTGTTTTCGCTATAGATACATGACTTGAAATTCAATGGGAAGGGGTTATGTCACTACATTGACCCCTGTGTTCAACTGGTACTTATTTTATCGACCCCGAAAGGATGAAAAGCAAAGTCGACCTCTGCGGTATTTGAAGCCAGAACAGAACGTAAGAACCGGAAGATGTGCCGCTAAGAATTTCGTCCAATACGCTAACGATTCTTCCAATTCGTCGCCTTGAAGAATAAGATGAAAAATAGAAGAAAACAAAGGAAAAAAAAAACAAAATCGAAGACGAAGAAGGAAAAAGAGAAGACGTAAAAGAATAAAAACAACGAAGAAGGGGTAAAAAAAAAGAAGAAAAAATAACAACAATGACAAGAAGAAGAGAAAAATAAGAGGAAAAATACGAAGGATAAGACGAACGCTTTCAAATAGTTATAAAAAGAAACCGGAAATATAACTTTTGATTCGATAATCAAAGCCGACATTTTTACTTATGGAAATACAAGATTTCACGGACCGGAAATGGATTCTTGATTTCTGTAAATGTAATTACAGTCGACATTTTCTCTGTCCGTCTTTGTTTAGTTCTTTTTCCTTTCTTTCTTTGTTTTTTTCTACATCTAATCCTTTTTTTTTTCGCTCTGTCTTTTTGTTTTGCCTTCTTACTGCGCCACCACCAACACCACCAAGTCCACCCCCACCCCCACCACCTCCTGTTTTCTGGTCCCTATCCACTCCTCCCCTACCTATCTTGCTTTCCCTTTTATTTTTATTTTATTGCCTCCTCGTCGTCATCACCAACGTCGACGTCGTCGTCATCATCATCATCATTATCATCATCACCACCACCACCACCACCACCACCACCGCCACTACCACCTTTATCATCATCATCATCAGCATCATCATCATCATCATCATCATCATCATCACCATCATCACCATCATCATCATCGCCATCATTATCATCGTCACCATTTTCTTCCTTCTCCTCTTCATTTTCTCTTATTTTTTTTACTTCTTGCGTCAACTTATTTTACTTTAACGCCATGACCATGATCAGGATGATGAGGCGATGATGATGATGATGATGATGATGATGATGATGATGATGATGATGATGATGACGACGACGACGACGACGACAATGATGATGAGGACAATGGTGATGATGATGACGATGATGTTGACGATGATGCTGGTTGACTATGATGGTGATGATATCGGTAATTATGATGATGATGATGATGTGACACTTGTAGACATTTGTTGAAGACACTTGCCCAAGGCGCTGCATACTGGGACTGAACTCAGAACCATGTGATTAACACACACAAAACCGCGCTCATACGGCAGCCATTTACCGAGTTCCCATCTAACATGTTTTACTTAAAAGACACAGGTCACCCGCGGTATCGAACCTGAAACAACATGGTTGGGAAGTGGACTTAAGAGCACTACCATAACTGGTCAAAGCTGCAACATCTCTTACAACAAGTCCATTAGATCAGTGATTACATAAGGCTAAAGGACTACAGCTATAACAAATAGTAAACATCCAACATGCTTGTGTATACGTATGTAGGTGCACACGAAAGTGCACATATATATTAATGAGTGCATGTCTGTATTAAGATATATATATATTCTCTTTCTTTTTTTGTTTTACCTCTTATTCCTTCCTGCTGAAGAGCGTAGGCTCGAAACGTAAACGACCTTTTCATTTTCCTGAGCGTCAAACTAATACACTTGCTAGTCGTTTATACACCTGTCTTCGTCTTTTGATTTCCTATAAATTTCAACTATATATATATATAGGCCGTTCTATGCATTTTAGTCGCATATATTTTTACCTTCTGTGTTTTCTGTAAAAGTATATTTTTATATGTTTAAAAACCATGGTAATATTTATATATGATCAAATGTTTGAGGTATGTTGTTATATATAAAGTCGTTGACTTGAATTTGATGTTTGTTCTATGATCAATGTTTATATATATATATATAATCAAAATAAGCAACAAGAATATCCAGAGGTAATGCAGCACGATCGTTTCATGCGACTCCATTTAATTGAACAATGCAATCATTACATTGATTTAAAATGTAGAGCATTCCTCAGCTGCACAAAGACATAGAATTTAAGTAAATTAGAACAGATGGACACACTAGTATAATTATACCTAAAATCTCTCGTGGTGAGAGAGCTTATGCCCTTTGAGGGAGGGGCGGCTCGTGAGGATACTCACCCACCTCGCGCATGTCCCTCGTAGACACACACATACATTCATATATATATGTGCAACATGCCTGGTACTTGTAATGAAAATGCACAAAGTTTAACATGCCTTGTCGTCAAACACAATGTCATTTTACAATATATGAAGAATATTTCCTCACATGCAAAAACATGAATAAGCGCTTGCGCATGAGTGTATGTGTGTGTGTGTCTGCATGTGTTTACACACACGTACTTCCACATAGATACACATTCATATATACATATTTACACATATAAACGTATATACACGCATGCGTTTACATATATAGTTGCTTGTGTGTATGTGTGTGTGTGTGTATATATATATATATATATATATATATATATATATATATATATATATATATATATATATATATATATATATATATATATATATATATGCATATATATGTGTATGAGTGTGTGTGCGTGTGTGTAAGTGGGGGCTTGTGTATATCTATCTCTGTCTATATATTTATATATATGTGCACATATATAATCATACATTTGTGTATTTACATACATTTGCAGGTGTATATGTGAGCGATACGTCCGTGTGCTATGCGATATCTTTCCTTTTTATTATTTCAATTCTATTTTATTTCACTTCTTCACCACAGTATTCGTCCCCTTATTATTGATGTTATTATTACTATTGTTATTATCATTATTAAAATTACTTTTTTCTACCATACATACTGGCACCGTATCCATTCTCGTTCATGTTATGCACTGCTTTTCTAGACAAGGGGAAACGGGCTTAAAAACTCGTAGCTTTATCGCGATCGGTTTCCTTTTTATTGCTGTGTATATATGTCTCTATGCCTTCCTTTTGTCTACTCTGCCATGTGTCTGAACACACACACACATATATATATAAGCGTATGTGTGTATGTATACACTTATGAGTAGGGCGGTTTGTAGAGAGTGTATAAATCTTTGGCGTGTCAATGGATTTTAAGAAAATCCATCATATACCACATCGGAAGTCATACATCAAATCTGTGTTTTGTTGTCCAAGAAGGCGGAAGTGTCTTCCAATTTTGTTTTTTGATTGGTTTATGTTCATTCTTAGTGTTTCAGTTTATTTTTTGGGGGTTGGGAAAGTGTTGTTGGGTTCCATTTTTAATTTCATTTCTCTCTATCTATCTATCTGTCTATTTTTCTATCTATCTATCTATCTATCTATCTATCTATCTATCTATCTATCTATCTATCTATACATGTGTGTATATGTTTGTGTGACTGTGTTTGTCCCCCTCCACTACCACCCATGTTGGTGTGCTTACGTCCCCGTAAGATTAGCGGTTCGGCAAAAGTGACCGATAGAATAAGTACTAGGCTTACAATGAGTAAGTTCTGGGGACGATTTGTTCAACTAAAAGCGGTGTTCCAGCATGGCCGCAATCAAATGACCACGTGAGAGCTTGTGTGAGGCGTGCCTCGTGTGTGTGTGTGTGTGTGTGTGTGTGTATAGAGAACACATATCTGTGTGTGTGTTTTGCCTTATGTGTGTGTGTGTATAGAAGTGCATGTTTCTTTGTGAGAGTGTGTCTTATGTATGGGTGTGCTTTATGTGTGTGTGCCTTATGTATGTGTACTTTATGCATGTATGAGTATGTGTGTGTACGTGTGTTCCTTATGTAGGTGTGTGTGTATAGACGTACACGTGTCTCTGTATGTCGGCATGCGAGCGTACGTTATGTGTGTGAGTGTGTCTATAAAGGCCACAGGTTTGTGTGCGTATTTGGGTACGAATTTGTGTGCGCTTGTGTGTATGTGTGTGTGTGCGCGCGCTATTGCGCGCGAGTAGGTGTGTGTGTACATATATATGTGCATATGTGTATGTGAGAGCATGTGTGTGTATGCGTGGGTTTCTGTGTGTGTATGTGTGCGTGCGTGTGTCACTGCCCTGACATGTGGATGTCCTCTCTAAAATGACATGTAGACAGAGATACATGTCTATGTAAATATATCTTGAAGATCAATCAGCGTTTATAGTTTACGTGTATGTGTGTGTGTATGTGTGACACATTTTTCCCATGACATTATCTCTTACAGGTGACCAGACATGTCTGACGTGAGATAAAGAGACTAAAGTGGCCAACAATGAACGATCAACAGACGCACACTGTGGTAGGTCTATATGTGCAAGTGAAATGTCAAAACGAGGCTAGAGACTCCATTTTTATCTAGATTGCATTGTTAACGATCATTTTTGTTTCCGTTTCCTTCTGTGTTTCGTAGAAACTGGTTATCTTTGACAGAAGGAATTCAAAGCAACAGAAGTGTGTGTGTATATGTGTATATATGCGTTTGTGTGGGTATGTTTATGTGTGTTTGTGTCTGCTTTTCTGTGTGTGTTCAATATATATGTCAGGAGTGGCCAAACCGCGGCTCGCGAACCATATGCGGCACTTCGACCGTTAATATGCGGCTGGTGAAAATAGGTCGGCTGAGCTCCCGTTTTCATCACAGTTTATTTTAAAGGTAAATAAGAAAAAATTCAAGCTTTATGATTATTTACTGAGTATGAATTGAGATTCCATTGGATTAAAACGTAAGTTTAATGTTCATGGTTAGTAAAAATATTTAAGAATTTAAATCCTAGTTTTAATGCTAAATCTGAGTGAGGCATTGTTCTTTAGTGGTGAGGGAAGGAATGGTAGGAGGCAGGAGGGGTTAAAGAAATTTCCGGTCAGCAAGGGTTACTGAGAAACGTCAGAAGTCTGAGGTCATGAGTAAGGGGGATTAAAGATTTGGGTGCGCCGGGGACACGGGTGGCTTAATGAGTCTTGTCCCGACCGCACTCACGTTATGTACATTAATGCAGTGTAACACAAGACGTTGAACTGTGCAGACCTAGTCGATACACTTCGGATATAAGTTTTGTCTAAAAGTGTCTGTGAAAATTTTGTGAAGGGAGATGGCTTCCTCAAATTGTAAAAAACGAAAATATGAAGATGAAAACAGCAATTTTAAGCCAGAGTGAGAAGAAGATTTTGCACTCACCGTTAAAGGAGGTAAACATTTGTGCCTTTTCTGCCATGTCATTCAGTCATTACAAAGCCAGTAACTTGAAACGCCACTATAAAAGAAATCACAAAGAACTTTTCGTGTGATTATCCACCTAAATCAGAATTGAGGAAAAACAAATTAACTGTGTTAAGATCATCCCTAAATGGCCAGCGGACACTGTTGACAACGTTCTATAAGGAAGTTGATACAACGACTGAAGCCAGTTTTGTTATTCATCGAATATTACTCGTGCTAAACGCCCATATTCTTATGGCGAATTTGTTAAGGGGAATATAACTGAAGTTGTTGCAGCGTTAGATTAAAATAACGCAAGACTTCAGCGATGAATAGCACAAACACAAACTTCACGCCACACTGCAGAGAGGCGTACCTCTCAGATCATCTGCTGATGTTGCAGGCAAAATGCAAAATGATTTAAAGAATTCTCTTGCATTCAGCTTGGCTCTTGACGAATCAACAGACATACAAGACAACCCGCAATAAAATTGAAATGAGTCGCACTCTAGTTTTCTTCAGTCTAGGACATTTTATTTCTGCCAGTTGTGGAAGAATACGAAGATAAATTACAGAGACTGCTTGATGATTTCCTAGCCAGGTTTGATGACTTGCGGAAGATGAAGCTCTGATTCGCCTTTCTTGTAAATTCATTTATGTTTGATGTGGTCAACGAGTGGCGAACCCTGCTGTACTCTTTCACCACAACGTTCTCTCACTCTTACTTCCTGTTTCTGTTGTGCCTGTAATTCAAAGGGGTCAGCCTTGTCACACTGTGTCACGCTGAATATCCCCGAGAACTACGTTAAGGGTACACGTGTCTGTGGAGTGCTCAGCTACTTGCACGTTAATTTCACGAGCAGGCTGTTCCGTTGATCGGATCAACTGGAACGCTCGTCGTCGTAAGCGACGGAGTGCCAACAACAAGTGGTCAACGACAGATGTCCAATTCTCGAACCTCTGGTTACGGAAATGGAACTAATGGAATTACAGGAGGGAGTCTAAAGACGATCTATGAACCCCAGTCTACAATTGAGTTCTGGAACCAAGTTCTAGAAATAAAATATCCTAAACTGAAGAAAACTAGTGTACGACTCATCTCAGTTTCCAGTGCAACATGCTGTTGTGAATCACTGTACTCTGTAATGAAGTTTGTGAAGTCGAAGCCTTGTGCAATCCTTACAAACTAACGCCTGACTTATCAGTGACCCTGATCGCATCATCTCCACTGAACAGGACACCAGACTTACTCATTCACTGCTGAACAGACTGGAGCAATGTGAAACGAAGTGTAAAAACACAACGCACCACCCAATCCGGGAATCGAAACTATGTTCTCGCGTTCGTGAGTTCAACACTCTAACCACTCGGCCAGGCGCTTTGACGTCTCATAATATGACTTTGAAAAAAAGAATGTATCGAGAATGTTATTGCAAACTTTAAAAATAAAGTTAATGGACTTTGTAATGGAACAAGAATTTGAATAATGCATTTACATGGAAGCGTGTCTGAAGTCCAAATTGCCACAGAATGGAAAACATATTGTTCCTGAAATTAAACTGAGACTCGTTCATTCCACTCCGTCATTCAACCTTACACAATTAAATATTCCAGTTAGGTTTTCAATGCTATCTATTGAATAAAATATGCCTTTCGCCTCATCCGACATCTTTTAATACCCTGTCGTGTATTATACACGCACGCGGTACAGGGACCGCAAATCTCTCTGAATTCAAAGCCCTACTGTCTTATAAATGAAAAGACATTTTTGGCAATGTGGTGCCTGATATCGTAAAAGATAGGGGGGTTATTTGGTAGATTCAATCAGTCCTCACCTGTGGTTAAACAACAGCAACAACAACAACAACAACGACAACAATAAATAATGTTTGCCTCTCAAACCCTCTTTCATGGGGCTGAAGAGATGATAGTCTGAAGGCGCTAAATGATTCCAGTGATGAGGAAGTGCAAACTGTAGTGAAGAAGTGGCTTAAAGAACAGTCAACAGAATTTTATGGGGCAGGGATACATGCTCTCATTCGAATGCGGAACATTGCTATTGAGAGAAACGGTGACTATGTTGAGAAGTAAGGATGTGATCCACAGAGAACCAGCTTCATTTTGATGTATGATACATGTTCCTGTGTTGGTAATAATACCTGTCCTAAACAAAATGGTATTACTTTTTGACTCACCCTCGTACCAATCTATCTTTTGCTTATGAATGTCGTGACTGAAACTATTTTGTTTTGTTAAATTTATTGAAGCAGAAAATACCAATTCTACTTGCAGAAAATGCCAATTCTACTTGCAGAAAATACCAATTCCACTTGTTTTGGTAGATATTTAACATCATCACCAGAATAACCATGAAATGTAATTTCGCAGTGAAAGGTTTAACGATAAAGGATGAAACACATAGGCACAGGAGTGGCTGTGTGGTAAGTAGCTTGCTTACCAACCACATACATGGTTCTGAGTTCAGTCCCACTGCATGGCATTGGGCAAGTGCTTTCTATTATAGCCTCGGGCTGACCAAGGTTTTGTGAGTGGATTTGGTAGACGGAAACTGAAAGAAGCCCATCGTATATATATGTATGTGTATATATATAATGTGTGTGTTTGTTCCCCCAACATCGCTTGACAACCGATGCTGGCGTGTTTACGTCCCCGTAACTTAGCGTTTCGGCAAGCGACCGATAGAATAAGTACTAGGCTTACAACGAATAAGTCCTGGGGTCGATTTGCTCGACTAAAGGCGGTGCTCCAGCATGGCCGCAGTCAAATGACTGAAACAAGTAAAAGAGTAAAAGACTAAAAGAGTATAATTCCTAACAGGAGCAACCCAGACAACGACTGCATTAACCAAACGCATGATTTTTAATTTCGCTGTGAAAGGGTCAAGGCCATGGAGAGTGATTTAAGAGAAATTTGGCTGTTATTTCTAGCAACACGAAGCGACCATGAAAATCAGTGGCTCTCAATCATATTTGACCTATGGACTCCTTTGATTCCTATTTTGCTCGGTTGACCCTCATAGCAATTCCATGGTTTAAAAAAAAATCCAATTATATGTTTTTATTTATATATTAATATATTACTAGGAATTTTATAGGAAAATTGAAATAAATATTTTGTGCATTGTAGAAATATAAGCAATTTATTGTTCATAATTTTCCCCAGCAAAATCTTATACAGACCCCAAAAAGTCAGATGGATGTCCAAAGGTCATATGATACCCTAGGGTCACATGGACCCTGGTTGAGAACCACTGAGGCAAACGATCCCCCACTGACACAGAGTATAGGTAAGAATTTATAGAGAAGTCTACGAAGGCTGATTATTCCGATAGAATGATAATTAACTCTATAGAATTTAATTAGCGCGATAGAGTATAATTACCTCTATAGAGGCATAATGAACGAGTGAATGAATAGGTGAATGAATAAATTAATTAGTTTTG
>NC_142950.1:31067248-31069748 GCF_046866305.1 Octopus bimaculoides | reverse complement strand
TGTGAAAGGGGTGCCCGAAAAACCAAATGAAAGATCCTAAACGTACGGTATAGTGCAGGAAGGGTCGGCGTTGAGAAAAGTGAACCAGATGGGCCGAATGTTATTCCGATTAATGGAAGTCGTGTTGGTTTGTAACTAAACAGAAGGCCATATGATTCGTGTTAAGTTTATGGGCAAAAGTTAACCATGTGGGCAAAGAACTAGTAAAAAAAAAAAAGATAGAGGGGTGGGCCTTTATTGAAATAATCAAGATACAAGGTAGGCTGGTAGAATATTGGCCTTTTAACAGCTGAACAGATCGTGTTTTTTGTATATGTATGTATGTGTGTGTATGTATGTATCGATGCATGCACGCACATACGTATACTTGTATGTATGTATGTGTGTATGCATGCATGTATGTTATGCATGTATGTATGAATATATGTATGTACGCAGGTACGTATGCATGTAGGTGATTGTACATGCCTACGTACGTATGGTAAGAAAGTATGTTACTATTTACATAACTTTCTATCTATCTATCTATCTATCTATCTATCTATCTATCTATCTATCTATCTATCTATCTATCTATCTATCTATCTATCTATCTATTTATCTATCTGTTTGTCTATCTGTACGCATGTATGTATACGTACACACATACATATGAAGGGTGCTGAAAAGTTACTCGCTTTAAGGATATCGCAAAAGGCCTGGTTGGAGGACCTAACTTGTGAGTTCTTTTACAGGTTTTAAGAAGTTATAGTGGATGAGTCCGGCAGTACACCACCAAATGGTCACCATAATTTTCTTGTTGAAGAGCTCAGGTTTAGGGAAGGTTTTCGATGCTTCATTTTGGTGCAACTACCGCGAAGAACGTTTTTTTATTATTGTACAGAATCCACTTTTCATCACAAGTTACAATACGGTCGGAAATGGATCGGTCTGGTTACGGAGAAGAAGCAATGAGCAAATTTCATATCTGCGCATTGTCTGATTTTCATTCAAATCGCTTGGTATCCATTTGTTGAGCTCTTTTGATTTTCCTATCGCATGCAAATGGTTGCAGGCAGTTTTCTCGCTAACTTGAAGTTCTTTTGCCAGTTCTCGAGTGGTTTCACGTGGATTTTTTTTAATGACGTTCTTTAATTGACCGTCATCGATGACAGATGGGCGTCCACTACGCTCACGATCTTCAAGGTTCAGGTGTCCACTGCGGAATCGTTTAAACCATTTTCGAGCTGACCACTCACTGGTCATTTCCTCACCAAACGTTTCGTTGATATCACGAGCAGTTTCAGCTGCTTTACGTTCTTTTTTGGAGTTGAATAGCAAAATTGCTCAAAATATCGCGCTTTGACAATTCCAATTCAGATGATTGTATCAACGGTGCAAAAACTATCAATGTTAATTTATTGATGCATTTGAGCAAGTCTATGGCTGTGTTATCAGACAATTGCAAAAAAAAAAAAAATGTCTATAAAAAATTCAAAACTCTGCAAAAATCCGGTACAAATTCTTCATGGTTCAGAACGTTGCTTACTTTTTACTCAACCTGATGGTTTCCATTGGTTTCTTGGCAATATAGGCGACTATATTGCCGAGCGCAATAGTGGACATGAAACCAATGGTAGCTTTCTGATTATACTACCCGACAACATGAAATATAACTACTTCAAGAAAAAAGAAATATGTATATATGGTTCCAGGTTCAGTTCCACTGCGTGGCACATTGGGCTGGGCTGACCGAAGCCTTGTGAATAGATTTGGTGGAAAGAATCTGAAAGAAGCCAGTCGTATATATATATATATATATATATATACACACATAATATATATATATATATATATATATATATATATATATATATATATATATATATATATATATATATATATATATGTGTAGGCGCAGGCGTGGCTGTGTGGTAAGAAGCTTGCTTCCTGATGACATCTATTTATCTACGTCTGTCTGTCTGTCTATCTATCTATCTATCTATCTATCTATCTGTCTGTCTGTCTGTCTGTCTGTCTGCCTGTTTGTCTGTCTGTCTGTATGTATGTATGAATATGTATGAATGTTTTTGCGTATATTTATCTATATACATATATATACATTTCTATAAGTATATACATACATCATACCATCATACACGTGTGCATGTGTGTGCTTGTATGCGTGGATATGTGTGTGTGTGTGTTGTTTTCTTTTCAGGTATTAGTTCCTCTCTGAGACTAACGTTGCACCAACCAGGAAGTTGATGGAAACCAACGTTGGGCGGAAAACCAATATTCCGTCTGGGATTTCCACTTCCACTATATCTATATGTTGCTCAGGACCCCTTCTGGGGGCCCCTTTTCTCCGTTCCAGCTGGTTTGCCACATGTATCCAATTTCCATAACACCCCCATGTCATATTAGAAGCAATGTGTGTCGAGAAATCTTGAAATTTTAAAATTTATAATCGGGTCAGGCATGGCTCTGGGATAAGAAGTTTGGTTCCCAGCCAAATTGT
>NC_142950.1:31057248-31062248 GCF_046866305.1 Octopus bimaculoides | reverse complement strand
GGCGAATTCTCGATGCACAATACCACGGATCTCAAAAAAGAAAAAAAAAAAATCTTGATTGAGCTGCGGCTCTGTCGTGCCTTCTTCAGTCGTGGAGATGAAGGGCCCTTCAAACTGTGACGACTGCTGCTTCGTCTCAAGGTTGAACATGTAGACCCAACTTTCATCACCGGTGATGATCATCAGGATGAAGAGTTATGGAGATATTGATAGACTTCGACGCCATGTTCTTTCTGCTCAGTAGCCAGAGGCAGGAGACACACTCGACAGAGACACGCCGCGTGTCCAATTCAGATGTTAGGATTGCCTACACAGATCCATACGACAGGCCAACAAAATCAGCAATGTCGTTATTTGTCCTCCGACGACAATCATGTACAAGTTGATGAATTTTCTCCGCATTTCTGGGGGTGACGCTGGTGGCAGATGTTCTAGATCACTCATCGTCTTCCAGGGACGTTCTTCCGCCTTTGAAGCGCCCGTGCCATTCGAAACACAGCGTACGACCCATTGCCGCGTCGCGTTGGTTCTGTTGCAACTTTATGTCCATGACAAAATTGCAGAATACAGTATACACGTGATCATAAAAGCACAAATTTCACAACTTGCGAAGTACACACAGGGATATCACTCAGCACACTGCCTCATAAAGGTCACTGCTAGCTCACACTGCACCCACAACCATGTGCTGCCATCTGTTGGTGCGCAACAGAACTACTCCGGGAACTTTTTGATACCAACTAAGCGCACTGTGTCGGTTACGACGACAAGGGTCCCAGCTGATACGATCAACGGAACAGCCTGCCCGTGAAATTAACGTGCAAGTGGCTGAGCACTCCACAGACACGTGTACCCCTAACGTAGTTTTCAGGGAGACTCAGCGTGACACATAGCGTTTCAAGGCTGGGCCTTTGAAATACAGGTACAACTAATTTTTGCTAGCTGAGTGGACTGGAGCAATGTGAAATAAAGTGTCTTGCTCAAGGACACAACGCGTCGCCGAATGCCCTAACCACTAAGCCACGCACCTTCACTACCAATTAGTAAACGCTCACGCACACACTCACACATATATATGAATATATGTATTATATATATATATACATTTGAGAGACATGCAAGACATGAATGCGGAGGTCTTCAAGACAAAGCTTGACGCTTTCCTCTCCACGGTACCAGACGAACCAATGGCTCGTAATGAGACGCAGTTTAGGGCAGCTATGTCAAATTCTCTTATACACCAGATGTGCCAATCAAAACTCTTGATTGGACCATGTCAGGTGGGGGAGAAGAGCCATGCAAGGAAAGTGAAAATCACGGTGGTACACCAGCATGACCGCAGCCACTTGGCTGAAACACATAAATAAAAAAATATATATATATATATATATACACATACATATATGTATATATGGATACATACACATGTATGCGTGTATATATAAATATATATATACATACATATATATGTATGTATATATATATATGTATATATATATACATATATATATATGTATATATATATATATATATATATATATATATATATATACATATATATATATATATATATATATATATACATACATATATATATATATACATACATATATATATATATATATATACATACATATATATATATATACATACATATATATATGTACATATATATATATACATATATATATATATATATATATATATATATACATCATATCCTGTTCGTCGGTGCAAGCAAACGAACGTGTAAAAAAGTAAGCTAAATATATATATATCTTTATTATTATTATTATTATTATTATTATTATTATTATTATTATTATTATATATATATCTTTATATCTTTATATCTTTATTAACACTGTTGTGCAAACTGGGCTTCCTTCTAGGCTTGTGGCACATTACTGGCAATAATGTTTGTTAATTATCGCAAAGGCTTCTTTCGAAAATGCAGATAAACCTGATAAAGTTAAAAAGAAATATTTTTTTTATCCTTCAAGATTACGACGAAGTTATTACACCTGAGAGATGTGAAATGTCTGAACGAAGTTAGTTAAATATAGTTAAATATATACACTCACCCAAAAGCTTGTGTGTATAGAAACGCACTCATACACGTAAAACTTACACACATACACACGTAACGCCGGTGTTAAAATGAGGGTAGCTGATGAAGGAAAATGTTCTCTATGTGGCTTGTGTGTTTTCTGTACTCTGGTTATTATTATTTTCTTGTCTACGTTTTGTTTGCAATGTCCTGTACCCAGATATGCACCTAAATATACAGGCAGACGTAGGTATGCACATACCTGTACGTATATATGCATATACTCATTTATTATTTGTTTTATATATATATATATATATATATATATATATATATATATATATATATATATATACTTTATTTAAAAGCAGCAGAAATATAACAAAAAACTGTTACTCTGAGTTTCACGTTCCCGTTCATCGGACAGTGGTATTTGAGTACTCTTTTTTCCACCTTGTTGCACATTTCATGTGCTTACTCCGGTATATATATATATATATATATATATATATATATATATATATATATATATATATATATATACATGCATATCTATATATATACATATATGTGTGTGTGTGTATGTGTGTGTTTTTGTATGTATGTATATATGTATATATATATGTATGTATACATATATGTAAAGATATGAATATATATACACATGCATGCATGTATAAACGTTAGGTTCTAATAAAACTGTCCGACGAACGGCAACGTGAAACTCTTAATAACAATTTATTTGTTATATTTCTGCTGCTTTTGAATAAAGCATATTACTCTACCTCTGGTATTTGAGTACTCTTTTTCACCACCTTGTTTCATATTTATGTGCTTAGCTGGCCGAAACTTCGAAGTCACTGTCGATGCCATTCTTGTTAAAGAATAATACATATACGTCCGTATATGTATGTATGTATGTATGTATGTATGTATGTATGTATGTATGTATGTATGTATGCATGCATACACGTGAATATATATATGTATATATATATATGCGTATGTGTATGTGTGTGAATATGTATGTGTATATATATATATATATATATATATATATATATATATATATATATATATATATATATGTATGTATATGTACATGCATACATATATACTTATAATATTCGATACTGTAGTCGATATAGCGAAACAATGACATATACGTATGTGTGTGTATATATATATATATATATATATATATATATATATATATATATATACATGTATATATTTATATATGCATATACAGATACGCCAAAATAAAAATATACAAGTATACATATACATAAAAACATGCACACATCACACAACCACACCCACACCCACATAAACACACACACATGAATCAAATATAAAAATATATACACAAGTATACACTCATATATACACAACACGCATACACATTTAAACCGCATATAGATATATTTACTCAGATTATATATACCCAGGATACACGCTCTTAAAAAAAAAAATTAACTACAAAAATAAAATATGTTTCCAAATACAACAAATATATTCGATGGAATTAGCAATATAGCTGGAAGATTTAGTCACGGTCTATCGGAGTATTGGCATTTGTCCAGATCTGATAAGAAACGAAACTGGTTTCTCTTTCTCCCATGTTGTTGTTGTTGGAAAATAATTTTGGAGGAGGAATAGAAGAAAATGAAATATTGAGGAGTGCCGTGGCCGTTTGGTAAGAACCTTGCTTCCCAACTGAATGGTTCCGGGTTCAGTCCCGTTGCGTGACACCTTAGGGGCATGTGTCTTCTAAGTGGTAGACTATATATATAAGGATAAGATCGTTATTTTAAATAGCCATCAAATCAAGTGTCAGCATGGGAAGAAAAAAAACCTTATAGGTTATAACTATCATTAAAATTATAAATAAGGGTATCTGAGAGATACTATTATGCTAGAAATAACAGTCAAAAGCTGACTCGAAAACCGCATCAAGCGTTCAATACAGAACAAGGTGAAACATTTTTTACTGGTTTTATTTGTCTATTTGTCTTTTCACCTTGTGAAAATGAAGTTTCATTTGAAAAGGACAGTAAGGGTAGAGAGAGAGAGAAGCGTTGTCTTCCAGCCTGTTTGCTGAAAGGTGGATGAAAGTATCGAGAATGATGCGAGTGAACGGGCCTGCCCTGAGCATACGCCCGTAGTTGGAAAGATGGAAAGTCAAAAAAGCACCTGCCCCAAAAGTCAGGGAACCCATGGATTTTTTTATGGGGGTTTTCCATGAGCAGTTCTCGAACGTCTCCTCCTTATTGAGGATCACACATTGTTGATGTTTTAAAATTTTGTTAGTCTTGTTTTGTCCTGTACTCTTTTGCTCTTTCACTTGTTTCAGTCATTTGACTGCGGCCATGCTGGAGCACCGCCTTTAGTCGAGCAAATCGACCCCCCCAGGACTTATTCTTTGTAAGCCTAGTACTTATTCTATCAGCCTTTTTTGTCTGTCGAACCACTAACTTACGGGGACGTAAACACACCACCATCGGTTGTCAAGCGATGTTGGTGGGGGTGGGGTGACAAATACAGACACACACAAACATATACACACACACACACACACACACACGCACACACACACACACACACACACACACACACATATATATATATATATATATATATATATATATATATATATATATATATATATATATACATATATACGACGGGTTTCTTTCAGTTTCCGTCTACCAAATCCACTCACAAGGCTTTGGTCAGCCCAAGGCTATAGTAGAAGACATTTGCCCAAGGTGCCACGCAGTGGGACTGAACCTAGAACCATGTGGTTGGCAAGCAAGCTACTTACCACACAGCCACTCCTGCGCCTGTCCATAATGCTTTTCTTAATGTAAACCCTTGTGGGTTAATAAAGAAATCATCATCATCATCATTATTATTATTGTTATTATTATTATTATTATTATTATTA
>NC_142950.1:31049748-31052248 GCF_046866305.1 Octopus bimaculoides | reverse complement strand
ATAAATATATGTACGTATGTATATATTTGTGCGTCTGTGTTTGTCCCTCCACTATCGCTTGACAACCGATGTTGGTATGTTTATGTTTCGGTTACCTAGTGGTTCGGCAAAAGAGACCGATAGAATAAGTACTGGGCTTACAAAGAATACGTCCTGGGGTCGATTTGTTCAACTAAAGGCGGTGCTACAGTATGGCCGCAGTGAAATGACTGGGAACAAGTGAAAACAAAAGAAAAGAAAAATAAGAAAAATGTATATAAGCCATCAGATAAATGTACAAAACGTCGTAACATGAGAATTTGAAGAATTCCATTTTTAAAGACTTCAAACCGCGAATAAACAAGACTTAACCGATTATTTATTTACTTATGTATTTATTTATTGAACAGTAATAATAATGATGATGATGACGATGATGATGATGGTAATAATACTCATTTGCTCTTTTTTATATTCTTTTACATGTTTCAGTCATTTGACTGTGGCCATGCTGGAGCACCGCCTTTAGTCGAGCAGATCGACCCCCAGGACTTATTCTTTGTAAGCCTAGTACTTATTCTATCGGCCTCTTTGGCGCGCTAACGATTCTACCAGCTCGCCGCCACCTTTGTTTAATAATAATAATAATAATAATAATAATAATAATAATAATAATAATAATAATAATAATAATAATAATAATAATAATAATAATAATAATTATTATTATTATTATTATTGTTACTTTGTTGTTGTTACTTTGTTGTTGTTTAGCATACTTGCTCACAGAATCAATATGGCGGTGTTTTTTGTTTTTATTTTACGTAGCGAGTAAATCCTTTTGGTTGGTCAACTGGGAATACTCCGAGTTACTGACAATTACGAATAAACTAACACGCCCTTGCAGTAAAAGATGAATAATAAGATAAACATGAAAATGCACAAAAAACCCCCCAACAAAAAACAAATAAACAGCAACAAAGAATCGGTATCAAACTACTCCCGCATACATATATACACTCACCCATCACAGCCAATGAATGGGTAAAGCACAGAAACCTTCTCGATGCGAACGCTCATATATACTTGTTTAAATTGATAAACGTTCATACATACATGCATTCGTACATATACACACACATACTTACACACGTACATACATACATACATACATACATACATACATACGTACGTTCGTACGGTACGTACGTACGTACATATATAAATACATACATGCATGGCTGTGTGGTAAGAAGCTTGCTTCTCAACCTCATGGTTCCGAGTTCTTGTCCCACTGCGTGACACCTTGGGCAAGTGTCTTCTTCTATAGCTTCGGGCCGACCAAAGACTTGTGAGTGGTTTTTGGCAGACAGAAACTGAAAGAAGCTCGTCGTACACAGACAGAGAGACACACACACACACGCACACACACACATACATATGTATGCATGCATGTATGTATGTATGTATTTGTGTCTATGTGTCTGTGTTTGTGCCCCCCCCCCCCACCATCGGTTGACAGCCGATGCTGGTGTGTTTAGGTCCCCGCAACTTAGAGGTTCGTTTGTGCCCTACCATGGCTTGACAACCAATGTGCGTGTATTTACGTCTCCGGAACCTAGCAGTTCAGCAAAGTATAACGATAAAATAACTACCAGTCTTAAGGCATGTATACTCGGGTGGACTTGTTCGATTTAAACTCCTCAAAGCGGTGCCCTAGCATGGCCGCTGTCCAATGATCGAAACAAGTAAAAGTTAAAAGATATACCACGACATTCTAGGAATAGAAACTGTAACCTGGCCTGTCTTTATTGCTGTAACAGAAAATAAAATAGCTCTTGTTATTAGTTTATTGGCCGGGTTTTGAAAAACATTATTGTAAAATCATATGTAAGGTTATATTTATATTTAAGAAACAATATTTCGGCAATGTTATTATCAATGCTCGGCCGTCTGTCTTGAATAGTTATGTAAACCTCGTTATGCTTCACATAATTTTGTTTATGAACAATATGGCTGACGGAAAATATTTCAGCGGAACGCTTTTTTGTGCTTTGACGAGACATAAATAATAAGGTATGAAAATAGATGATGGGAAAGAGAGATCATGTCACCTCGAGCTCACTGAATGCTTTTAAAGTAGACAAAGACACAGTGTTTGTGTTACTCTGCAATTTATCATTATTCTTTTGTACGATTTTGTCCCCGCCCCTACAAGACTTCAGGCCACTGTAGCGTAAGGGATTACAAAAAAGGAAAAATGGGTGGCGGGTACAATTTTTTTTTTTAATGTTGATTTATAGACTATAGGATAACAAAATGATTGTAATGAGTTCCAGAGAGCAGCAATTTAAGGTAGGAAGCTTTTAGAATAAAAGCGACTATAACTAACTGGACGCTTTACAGGGAAACGAGCATTTGGAAGGAGAAGCGTTTAAAGGTGACACGTTTAAAGGTTTTGGCACGGTATTAGACCAGACATTCATCAGAGCTATGACCAGAGAAATACTTATAGAAAAGA
>NC_142950.1:31042248-31044748 GCF_046866305.1 Octopus bimaculoides | reverse complement strand
GAGAAAGAGAGACAGTGAAAGACAGGCAGACACAGAAAGAGGTAGTGTATATATATGTGTGTGTGTGTGTGAGAGAGAGAGAATATGTGTGTGTGAATATGTCTGTGTGTGTGTGTGTGTGTATTTGCACATATGTTTGTGCCTGTTTGCTGTGTTCTTGTGGCTGCTTGAATGTATTCGGTATTTGTGTGTATGTGTGCGTGTGTGTGTGTGTGTGTGTGTGTGTGTGTGTGAGGGAGAGTGTGAGAGGGATAAGTATGAAAGAAAATTAGAGAAAGCAAGATAATATGTACGAAAGAGGGACATAGATAGACACGGATATATATATATATATATATATATATATATATATATATATATGTATGCATATAGGTTGAGAGATAGATAGATAGATAGAGATATTGATCTGATTACGGTGGGGAGAGCAAGCGATTAAGAGAGTGGCTGACTGACAGATAAAAGACAGATAAACAGAAAGTGACAGACATACAGGTAACTAGATGGATATAGATAGATAGATAGACAGACAGAGAGACAGAAAAATAGATAGATAGATAGATAGATAGATAGATAGATAGATAGATAGATAGATAGATAGATAGATAGATAGATAGGTAGATAGATAGAAAGATGGAAGGTTATATTAATATACATAAACATTAACAAACATAGACACATATATACGAAAACGTTGACAGGCTGATAGACATATAGATCTATCTATCTATCTATCTATCTGAGATAGATAGATAGATACTACGAAAGGAGAACGAATGAGATGAAGAGTCTAAGAGAATGGTAATAAAAGACAAAATGTAAAGATGATGAAGTCTGTAAGAATGTATTATTAAAGTTATAGATTACACATTATAAGACGAAAGCTAAGCCTCCTCTTGAAATGTAGATTCGGTTCATACCATAATATTTGTCCTTTTCTCAACGATTGGTTGATTAAGATTTTTATTGTATGTATTAGTATTTTTCTTCTCCTTCTTTTGTCAGTTTGTGTTAGTTTTACGACCAGAAATACTTTTAGTTATGAAGAGAAGAAACTATATAAACGTCTTGATGGCAACTTATATGTATGTGTGCACGCTTGTATGTATGTATGTATGTATGTATGTATGTATGTATGTGTGCATGATTGTATGTATGTATGTCATTATTCAATGTATTTCAAGATTCTTTGCCAATAGAGAAAGAATCCGTTTCTAACCTAGATCTAAGGCTCCTTCATTGGAATTTCGACATTAACAATTAGGTATTTTTGTATGTATGTATGTATGTATGTATGTATGTATGTATGTATGTATGTATGTATGTGCAGATTTGTATGTTTTATGCATGTATTCTCATGCATATAGTTGCATATCTAGATATGGTCATATATATTTACATGATAAACTTCTGGAAAGTTTTACAAATTTTAACAGTTCCAGTGATGGATTGGATCTGTAGTCTTCGGATTGGATTTCTCCTTTCTGGTTTTGAAAAGCCTATTTTTTCAAGATTGGTATTTAGGCAGTGTGTTACATATCCCAGGGCCCCAATAATACCTATCTCGGGGCCTCAATAATCTGAACTTGTAGTCTGGGTAGAGCATGTATATATCTATTTAATTATGTATCTATTTGTAAATATATATATTTATGTATGTTTAGATGTAGGTACGATTTTTATGCATGTGTGTGTACATATATACATACTCGTGTATGTATGCTTGTATGGATGTGTGTGTTTATGTATGTGTATGTGCGTATATATATATGTATATGTGTGTATATATATGTGTGTGTATTTATGTGTATGTGTGTATATATATATGAATGTATGATTGTTTGTATGTATGTATACATTACAGATATCTCCAACAGTACAAAAGCAATATAAGACCCTAAGTCAAACATACCAACTGCAAGAACTCCAACATTAGCATAAAGAAAAAATCAACGAAACAGCGATAGACAATAAACTTAATGAACGAATTACAACAACATAGAAACATCATACAACAACTACATCACATTATCAAATAGCATACAGACACACATAAAATTTCTCAAAACAACATAAAACTGATACAACCTTTAAAAAAACAAACAACTCGACGGAATACATTTCAAAGAGAAGATTAACAAAAGACTATTTAAAGCTTTGATAGTGAAAACATCCATAACTTGTTGGAGGGGTAAAACAGTTATCTTTACACATGAACAAGGTAAGTGGCACTTCTCACTTTCCCGCTTATGTTTAACGACCTCAAATCATTAAACATAGATGTAGTGGCCTTCAACGAGACTATAACGCAACTGCAAGTCAATCAAGATCAGAAGTCGGAGCAGTTGTATTGTTTTGCCATGATCTAGATCGAACGATATACATAATTTTTCCTGTTCCAGAAAGTAGGTTGGTAATATTCGAAGTGATCATCCGTAGTACAAGGTTTGATGAAATAAGTACCAGTGGAGCACTGGGGTCGATGTAATCGACTCGAACCGTT
>NC_142950.1:31024748-31034748 GCF_046866305.1 Octopus bimaculoides | reverse complement strand
GGTCGACCAACGCCTTGTGAGTGGATTTGGTAGACGGAAACTGAAAGAAGCCCATCGTATGTATATATATATATATATATGTTTATTTATTTATTTTCAGGATTAAATAGAAAGAAGACAACGAACGGAAAATATGACACGTTCTTTTTAATATATATATATATATATATATATATATATATATATATATATATATATATATACACACACACACTTTTATTCTTTTACTTGTTTCTGTTTCCGTCAACAAATCCACTCACAAGGCTTTGGTTGGCCCGAGGCTATAGTAGAAGACATTTGCCCTGGGACTGAACACGGAACCATGTGGTTGGGAAGCAAGCTTCTTATCACACCGCCACATGCGTCTATATGTCCAAAGCGTTTATAGAAAGAGATATGAGATAAAAAAAAAATTTTAATGTTTTTCGTGTTATGTAATTTTTCAGGTTAAGTCGCATATCTTGGCACCAATTACTAACGTAAGTTAAAGTACGCCTGTATATCCTTATTGGTTTCTTCAGCCGTTGTTAATTCTGGTTGTCTATTACATAATCTTATCTTATTTTACTAAGGGAAGCTATTAAATTCGACAAGACCTGGAGGGCAAAAAGGCCGAAACCTTGCTAAGTTATCTAATTTTTGTTTTGTTTTACTAGAGTTATCTGCGTACGTGTTATGTGAGTATATATGTATCTTATATGTAGCTATTCGTTTAGGAATCAATCCATCTCTATTTGTGGAATGGGGAGATACACGCGTCGTCGGTGTTGTGCATATTTATTGTGTAAGTTGAAAGATAAAGATATGGTGTACTGCGGGCATATCACCCGAGTGCATAGTTCAGACAGGAAAGGGTTGGTTACACATATACAGACACATATATAATTACGCACTCACAAACACACACATACGCACGCACGCACGCACGCACGCACGCACGCACGCACGCACGCACGCACGCACGCATACTGCCATACACACATCTCTCTCTCTCTCTCTCTCTCTGGAATAGTGGAATAAATAAAGAGAGAGATAGAGAATGAGGAACACACATGATCAAGGAGATATAGATAGAAAGAGAAACGCAGAAGAGTATAGTTCTGAAGGCAAAAGGTTTTTTTAAACCAACGTTTACATGCTGCTGTTTATAGCTTTATCTGCTTCAGGTTAAACCGTTCCAAAACGGGAAAAAATATTATTTCTTGTTCTCTCGAAGTTCCTAGTACTCATTCTATCTGTCTCTTTCGCCGAACCTCTAAGATATAGAGGCGTAAGTAAACAAACACCAGTTGTGAAGTAGTGGTGGAGACAAACACAAACGCTCCAAGAACTCCTGCCAACGAATTTTGAGGAATTGCGACTGAAAAGAGTTGCAGCAAACTTTGTGCCTCGCTTGCTCACCGAAGATCAAAAGCAGTTACGACTGAATGTGCGTATATGAGTGCGTGTGTATGAGTGTGCATGTGAATGTGTGTGTATGTGAATGTGTGTTTGTGTGTCTGTGTATAAGTGTGTATGTGAATGTGTTTGTGTGTTTGTGTATAAGTGTGTATATGAATGTGTGTGTGTGTGTGTGTGTGTGTGTGTGTCTGTGTATAAGTGTGTATATGTGAATAAAACCAGAGGGACCAGGGAGAGAAGGGGACAAAACCCCGTGCCCTCCATCTTCTGTCTGCCCAATTCACTTCATAATTGAAAAACAGCTTGTGACAAATTTCTAAACACGTTCTTCTAATTGTCTTATTTTCTAACTGGTTTGAATCATTGAACTGTGGCCATGCTGGGGCACCATCGACAAGGAGGTGTTGTTTCAGGTGTTAATTATATCGAACCCCAACCCGTAATAATTGTTTTGGGGGTATGGCGGGGTGGGGTGGGGAGTTATCTTTTATCTTTTAGATTTTATTTGCGACCATTCCTAAAGCGTGAAAACCCACTCGTAAATTTGTGTTTTGCTCATGGCAGCGTTCCTTGTAAGCTGTTTGAAGCATGACAACTGTTTCGGCCGCCGTTTTCCACAGGAGAAAACAGAATTTCCTTCGTTTCAGCCGTCGCAAAAATCGACGAACAGAGAAGCACCGCTAAACGAAGAAACACCACGTGGTAGTATGACGTCACTGAACAACACCGGTCGGCATACTGATGCTTGAGAGTTTCATCAAGAGGCTTCTAGCAGTGGAAGCCTGAACTACGATGGGCTTCGTTCCACAGAGAACGTTTCTGGTCACTTTTGGGTAACCCCACGTATATGAATGACGTCTTAGTTAAATGTTTCTTTTTAGCCATTTTATAAAACTGATAGTCTGCCCAAACTTATGAAAGTCTTCAACGAAGTATACACATATACGAATGACATTCTAGTTATATATTACTTGTTAGCCATTTCATAAAACCTGCCCAACGCTCTGAAAATCTTTACAAAGCATAGACATATGCAAAAGGCATCCTAGTTATGTTACTTTTCAGCCGTTTTATAAAACTAATAATTTGCTCAACCTTGTGAAAGTCTTCACGAAGTATGCACGTATATGAATGACATCCTAGTTATATCCTTCTACCATTCTTCAAACACAGCTGTGCAACTACTCCAAGCGACCAAGCCCTACCCTGAACCACTTAAAAACCTATCTCCAAACAAATTAGACTCGAAAAACACAGCAGCTTGCAAAGCCACCGTCTCTTTTCTTACGAGTAACATCAAACGAGATCAAACACAACCAAAATATCACTTTAAAAGTAACATAAACATAACTCACACACACGTACACACGTAGAAGACAACATAATAATAAGAACAACAACAACAACAACAACAACAATAATAATAATAATAATAATAATAATAATAATAATAATAATAATAATAATAATAATAATAATAATAAAAACAGAAATAATATTAGGAATAACATACAAACACGCCACTAACATTCGTAGCACATATTGCAAGGCACAGACAACCCAGTAAAACTGTAAAACGATGCATAACTTACTTAGAGCAACGACAGCAAAGCAGAGAGTTGTTAAGGGGTTCGATTTGCGGCGCAGTTACTAACATTCTTCTGGCGTTCTTCCGGATTCGATAACTATTGTCCGAGACGAAGTGAGTTATTTTGAGTGATTCAGCGATTTTATTCAATTCTCGTATTTTATATCTTCTTTCACTCATTTACTATATATATATATATATATATATATATATATATATATATATATATATATTGCACAGGCGCCATCCGGACTCCCGCCTTCGCCGTGAACAGAAATTAATCTTCTATCTTCGCTCCTTTGTGCCATATGGGCTCCACTCCCCTCCTCACTTCATCTGACTCCCCTCCTCTCCTCTCTTCATTTGACTCCTACTTCCTCTTTTCACCCACCTGGTCTCTACAACCTCTAGCCTACCCTACTCCCACTCCCACACACTCCACCCCAACACCAAACATCCACCCCACTCTCACATACCCCATCCCTACCACATAACTCTATTCCACACATACATCTCAATCCCACTCTCTGTTTATTTTCTCTTATTCCTTTCTGCTGAAGAGCTTCGGCTCGAAATGTAAAAGACTTTCTCACTTTCCCGAACGACAAACAAATACACTTAATTGTTGTTCATACACCTGTTTTCGTCTTTTGTTTTTCTGTAAGTTTCAACTATATATATATATATATATATACATATATATATATATATATATATATATATATATATATATATATATAGATAGATAGATAGATAGCAGCGAGTCCATCTAAGAATATCTGAAGAAGGAATTGTATTCCGAAATATCATCAGACTATGGATAACTAAATTACAACAGGTATTTCGTCCATTTTATTTTGTATTATAGTGCATTGTTGTACCATTCAAAACTTTATATTTTTTACATACATATATATGATTTTATTCAACATATTTCCCTCTCAGATTCACACACTTATTGCAGTAGTCCTTCAATTTTTCTAAGCCCTGTAAAAGAACCCGGAAGTTTAGGCCACAAACCTCGGCCTTTTTTGCGACACCCTTAAAGCCAGTTGCTTTTCAGCACACCATACTAAATAGCCAGAGCGTTAATAAATCAAACACTATGTTTAATAGATAGAGACGAGGTTACTTAATTATATTTAGACTGTTTAATAACCAACAACTGATAGTGATTTCATAGCCAGAACTGACAATAATAGAACAAAAAGTTTGTTTATTGACCAGAACAAATGATGATTGTAAAGAATTTAAACAGAGAGTAGTAACAGACACTGATATTTCTTCCTAATTGTGCGGTTCTAATTATACTTTGTTAATTGTCCTCAATGACCCAATAAGAGCTCATCAGTTATGTTTCAATGGCATGGCTACGTTCTTGCCGTAAAAAACTGGTATTTAACTGCCGACGTGTAGATGAAGCGCTTGTATAGGTTGTATGCCAGTGTGCGCGTGCGTGTGTGTAGGTGTGTGTGTAGGTGTGTGTGTGGGTGGGTGCGGAAGGGGTGTATTAGTGTACGTGTGTGGGTATGATTCCATAGCAGTATGTGTAGGTAAGCGCACAGATACACACACGGATCTCTCTCTCTCTCTCTCTCTATATATATATATATATATATATATATATATATATATATATAGATAGATAGATACATATGCATATATATATACATATCTACATATACATATATATATGCACATACATATATATATTGGGTGGCTGTGTATGTATGTATGTGTGTGTATATGTGTGTGGGGTGTGTGCCTAGATACAAATACAAGTACATACATACAAGCCACATACATAAAAAGCTACATGCACATACACGTATATATACATACACATTATTCATACACTCATACAAACAAACTTACGCATACATACGTTCATATATATATATATATATATATATATATATATATACACACACACAAACACACACAGACACTTATTTTGCCGCTAAGTATGTGTACGCAAATGTAGTGTCTATAACTGTAAATATGCAAACGTGTATATAATGCATATGTGCATCGACTTGTGTGTGTGTGTGTGTCTGTATTTATGTATATATAAATAAACGAATGAGTGTGTATATATATACGTATGTAAGTATATGAATATATATATATATATGTATATATGTACATATATATATATATATATATATATGTGTGTACACAGACATATATGTACAACACATAAACACAGATACACACACACACACACACACACACACACACACACACACACATATATATACACACATATCCGTATGTATGCGTGTATCTGTGAGCGAGAATAAAACATCTACTAACAATTAACACGTTTCGGCAAGTCTTTCATGTTATCTCAACGAAATGCTGTTGCGCGGGATTTTCTCTCTCTTTTTCTTCTCACTCTCTCTATCTCTCCAACTCGCCCCCTCTCACTCGCCCCCCTCTCTCTCTCTCTCTGTATCTCTGTCTCTCTTTCTCTCTCAGTCTACTTGTGTATGTAGCAGTGTCTGCGTTTCGTGAGAATCTGTATAGATTTGTATGATGTAAGCTGCACATGTGTGCACATGCTCGCACTCGCTCACGCACACAGACAGACAGACAGACAGACAGACAGGCAGACAGACAGACACACACACACACACACACACACACACACACACACACACACACACACACAAGCACACACCAGACAGACAAATATATATATATTCTTTTATTCTTTTACTTGTTTCAGTCATTTGACTGCAGCCAGGAGTGTAGAGTTATACAATCGGATTGTTACTCCGTTGTACCCCTAGCGCGAAATCGATTGGTAAGATCGGCCGTGATGCATATATAATACTGTACACTTCGGATAATATACTCACTCAATTGACAGATATACGAGTGCATAATTTTCCTAACTTATAGATGACCTACATACACACACGCATACGCACATTCACACATACACGCACACACACACGTATGCATATACGCACACACATGCACACACACATATAAATGTATATATATATATATATATATATACGCACATACACATTCAGTATGACTCCTTACATTTGAGGTGCATGTTGGCATGTTGTACGCCGTGAAACTTTAAGTAATGTTGAGCTGAGCCAATACATTTTTACGTATAATTCCCCTCCTACTACCAGATTTGTTGTTTCTACTTCCTTCCGCTTTCATCCTTTCGAGGTCGATAAATTAAGAACCAGTTACCTACTGGGGTCGATGTAATCGACATAATCCCTTTGTCTGTCCTTGTTTGTCCCCTCTATGTTTAGCCCCTTGTGGGCAATAAAGAAATAAGAAACGTTAGCACGCCGAGCGAAATGCTTAGCGGTATTTCGTCTCTCGCTACGTTCTGAGTTCTAATTTTGGCACATTCCCAGCAAAGGATGAAAGGCAAAGTCGACCTCGGCGAAATTGGAACTCAAAACGTAAAGGCAGACGAAATACCGCTAAGCATTTCGCCCAGCATGCGAACGTTTCTTATTTCTTTACTGCCCACAAGGGGCAACACACAGAGGGGACAAACGAGGACAGACAAACGGATTAAGTCGATTATATAGACCCCAGTGCGTAACTGGTACTTAATTTATCGACCCCGAAAGGATGAAAGGCAAAGTCGACCTCGGCGGAATTTGAACTCAGAACGTAGCGACAGACGTAATACCGCTAAGCATCTCGCCCGGTGTGCTAACGTTTCTGCCAGCTCGCCGCCTTTATTAAGACAACAATATTACATTATATTACAACAATATTACGATACAGTAATACAATAATGCTAAAGCAGTATTTTACAACATTAAAAGAACAACAACCGAAAGAAAAATAAACAAACCAACAATAAACAACACTAAAATTGGATATGGAAATCTGCATTTTTTTGACGCTTTCTCACTGTTCATAAGGCAAAATTCAGACGGCCCCTTTTGACGGCCCCTTTTGACGCTAACTCACTATTCTGCCCCGATCTTTAAAATATTCTGCAATAAACAAAACACTTTCGGTGACATTGCAGGCTGTTTTTATGGGCCTACATCCTGTTTAACAGCTGGAACCTTCCTGGGCCTTACAGGTGGTAATGCCGTTGTAGGGGTTACATGATAGCAGTAGAGATGATTGTGTTAGTAATGATGGTGGTGTCGGTGGTAAGGGAGGAAGGTTTTAGGGTGGTGACGGGGTGGAGGGCGTGATGGTTGTGAAGGCTTGGATGCGGTGGTTGTGAAAATGGTAGGGTTTCTGGTAGAAGCAGTAGTGAAAGAGGTGGAGGGTTAGCAGTGGTGGTGATGGTGCTGCTGGTGGTGTCAATAGTGGTGGAAGTAGGGGTGGTGGTAGCAGTGGTGATGGTGGCAATGTTAGTGGTGGTGGCAGTGTTGGTGATGATGGCAGTGGTGGTAATAGTTGGTGACGGTAATGATGTAATTGTGTATCTATCTATCTATCTATCTATCTATCTATCTATGTCTCTGTGTCCCCCTGTCTCTGTCTCTCTCTTTCTTTCTTTCTTACAAAAATTCTAATGCTCTTAGCTTAGACTTTTTTTGTGGGGGAGACAATTAGATCGGACAGTCTCAAGTTTAACTGCCCGAAACTGTAAGGATATCTGGTAAGTCGACAAACGAAAGAAGGCAACGAATGAGCCGTCATTTTTTTCCTGTTCCTCTAATTGTTCTTGACAAGGCTGACCCTTTGGAATACAGGCACAACAGAAACAGGAAGTAAGAGTGAGAGAGAAGCTGTGGTGGAAGAGTACAGCAGGGTTCGCCACCATCCCCCGCCGGAGCCTCTTGGAGCTTTAGGTGTTTTCGCTCAATAAACACTCACAACGTCCGGTCTGGGAATCGAAACCGCGATTCTATGACCGCGAGTCCACTGCTCTGACCACTGGGCCATTGCGTCTCCGCAGGCTAAGTACATGTTCTCGTTCGACATGAACACATTTTCTAGACTCAGTTCCGCAGTTTGAATTTGACGGCAACAAAGCAGAATATGTTATATTAAATGTCTATGAATACACATTGATAACAATCTTTAAATGGAAATCATATAACCTTCAGGCGAATACTCAAATTTATTCGTACCTTATCTCGTACGAAAATTAATTTTCCTAGACATGAGGTACTAAAGATATATCAAACTAATATTTGTTATCTACTCCACCCCCCACTAAATTGCAGGCCTTGTGCCAAAATTTGAGACTAAATTTGTTATCTACCAATGGCGGCGAGATAGGAGAATCGTTAGCACGCCGGGCAAAGTGTTATTTTGTTTGTCTTCACGTTCAGAGTTCAACTCCTGCCGAGGTCGACATTGCCTTTCATCCTTTCGGACTCGATAAAAATCAATGCCAGTCGAGCACTGGGGCCGATGTAATCTCACTCGCATCGAAATTGCTGGTTTTGTGCCATAATTCGATAACATTTATAAGCTTATTGAAGTCATCAGAGATGTCCTCTTTTTATTTAGTGGATTTAGCTTATTTATGAATCCAAAAGACTGTGTTGACTAGTACTGGCCACATCCTTAGAAAACCCCTGCCAATTTAAATGTCCGTATTGTATTACATGAAGATATTTCGTTAGTGCCCCCCCTGCCACTTTCCCTCCCTAAGCTTTAAGTCATACTGTAACATCTTTTATCGTTCACTCACCCTAGGACGGTGGGTGTGTCTCTGCAAGTGATTGTAACAAGCATGCAAATCAAAAATAAATAATAGTAATAATAATAATAATAATACAGGTAACTAGAATGTGGAATCTACAAACAGAAACAATTCCTATCATAGTAGGTGCCTTAAGTATAATAAAAAAATATTCAGACAAATACATAACAAAAACACCAGGACTTACAAATATATATAACATACAGAAAATTGCACTACTGGGTACTGCATACATCCTACGCAAAACACTTTCAACACAGTAACCATAAGAGCATCACAGCAAACCACAGCACATACCCAAGTCACACAGAGCTGCGCTCGGTAGTGAAGTGAAAGCACGTTATGAAAATAAAACTACTGAATAATAATAATAATAATAATAATAATAATAATAATAATAATAATCCATGGGTGGAATGAATAAATATTTGAATGCATTGCTACGCACTTTTCCACCAATCATATGTTTCTTAAGGTCCGTATTTCCTGCGGTTACAGTTCGGTCTGTATCCGACGTATTAAAATAGGAGCTTTTCCCGTAAACAAACTTAAAGGTTATATATATATATATCTATCTATCTATCTATATATATATATATATATATATATATATATATATATATATATATATATCTTCGAAACGCTTAGTTTTAGAATGAGGGCAGCTGACGGAGGAAATGTTCTCTATGTGGCCTGTGTTTTCTGTACTCTGTTTATCATTTTGTCCACATTTTTTTTTACAACGTCCTGTACCCAGATTTGCATCTATATATACATGTAAATGTAGGTAGCTACATACATGTACGTATATATGCATATACTCATATATTATTTGTATTATATACATACATACATATATATATATATATATATATATATATATATATATATATATATATATATATATATATATATACATATATATTCATACACACACGTCAGGAAAACAGATCGCTTGTTCGGCATTAACAAAAAACTATTTTAGTTTACTTTTGAATAGTGAACGTTACACACACGTTATGTAGGTGACTGCATTTTTTAAAACATCACGTAAACTATGGTGATCCCAGAAACACGTAACAGCAAAGGAAACGTCGAAAATCACAATTCTGTTTTTGTGTGTGAGTGTGTGAGTGTATGTACGTGTCATTGCTTCTGTTTTTGTATGTGTGAGTGTATTTTTATTTATGTGTGTGTATGTGTGTGTGTGTGTAGGTCAATTTTCATATGTGTTTGCGTGTGCATTTTCGTGGTAAGATACAGGTGCCCAAACGATCTCATACTCAAATACACACACACACACACACGCAAACACAACACGCAAATATGCGCCTAATGTTGGT
>NC_142950.1:31012248-31014748 GCF_046866305.1 Octopus bimaculoides | reverse complement strand
CTGCGTGGCACCTTGGGAAAGTCTCTGCTACTATAGCCACGGGACGACCAAAGTCTTGTGAGTGGATCTGACAGACGGAAACTGAAAGAATCCCGATATATATATATATATATATATATATATATATATATATATTATACGCACGCACACACACACACACACAACATAGATATGTATGTATGTTAGAGTTAGTGTGTAGGCTAGAACGAAAGTGTAGATGGGAGTGAAAAAGAGAGAAAGGAAAAGAAAGAGAGAGAGAGAAGAGAATGAGAAAGGGAGAGAAAGACAGAGAAAAAGAGAGAGAGTGAGGGACAGAGAGAGAGAGAAAGAGATTGGGATGGAGACAGTAGAGCGAATAATATTTTGACCGCAAAATCTATTGAAGCGCAAAAAATCGTTTCGGCCCAAGATTTGTTTACGGCAGTGGTAATGACTGGTAGTGGTGGAGGTGGTTATAGTGGAAGGCGGGAGCAATGGTGGTGGTGCTGGTGGTGGTGGTGGTGGTGTTTGTAATGGTTGTCGCACAAGCGTAGTTGGTAGTGGTAGTAGTAGTAGAAGTAGTAGTAGTAGAAGTAGTAGTAGTAGTGGTAGAAGTAAGTATAGTAGTATTAGTGTCAGAGTGGTAGTAGACGTAATGATGGAAGCGGTGGTAGTGGTTGGCATGGCGGTGTTGTTGTTATTATTATTGTTATTATTATTATTATTATTATTATTATTATTATTAGTAGTAGTAGTAACTATAGTGTTGTAGTGGTCCTAGATGTAATGGTAGTATTTAGAGATGATGGTGGTGGTGGTGATGGCGGCGGTGGTGATGGTGGTTGTGATGATGATGATAGTAATATTGGTAGTAATGGTGGTGGTGGTGGTAGTAGTTGTGATAGTAGTGGTGATGGTAACAGTAACGAGGTGGTGGGGACAGCAGTTGTAGTAGTGGTTGTGGTGGTGGTGGTGGTGGTGGTGGAATTTGTGTTGGCGGTAGTAGTAGTAGTAGTAGTAGTGGTAGATGTAATTAGTAGTTGTGTGACCAATTTATTTTTTCACGCACACCGTGAAAAATGCATTTCTTGTAGTCAGTGTACCAGTGAAGCGGGAAAGAGATACACACACGCATACATACGTACGTACACACATGCCTACATATATACATAGAGGCATATATATATATATATATATATATATATATATATATATATATATATATATATATATACATACACATATACATACCTCTATATATGTACATACGTATATAAATACATATATACATATATGCATATATGCATACGTGTATACGTATATACGTATATACACATATATACATTTATATATATACGTTTATATACATATATCCGTGTACACATACAAATACACACACACACAAAACACACTTACTCACACACACATACACACACACACACACACACACACACACACACATATATATATATATATATATACACACACATATCTATACACACATTCGTACTTATACATTTGACACACGCACATATGAGACACATTGACACACACATACACACATACACACACATATCCCACATACATATATGCGCACACATACATTAACCAAATTACCACATACATGCATACATTCACACATAAGACAGATTGACATGCATACGCACAGATTAAGGGACCGGAAGTCGACAGACTGACTGACAGACAAACGCGTAGGCAAAATTCACGCTGACACACAGACAGACAGACAGACAAATACGCAGACATCGACTCAAAACGAAGGGGAAATTGAAACTGCTTGGAAGAAACTGATAGTGGAGCAAATGACCTTTCTTATACCTACCCCCTCCCCGCGTCCGCTACACTCCGGTGCCGCTCTCTCGTTCTCAGTCATGCGTGTTATAGACAAAAAGGAATGTCTTATTCAATCCACAGTAGGTTCGTTTTCAACCAGTTCTCCGCCTCCGACACGCTCTCCCTCACTCTCTCCCCTACTCTGTCATCTTATACAATGTGTTTCTTGTATTCTGTCATTGCCACAGTTCAAGTTGTTGTTGTTGTTGTTGTTGTTTATCAGCCACAAGTCAATCCTGATTAAGCATACCTGTGATCTGTTTGGCAATTTATGTTAAAGGTACAAGTTACTGTGGAATATTCAACGACTAGAATGAGGTAGTTCTCGTGATCTATTGGTAGGAATATTTTCTCTCTGTCTCTCTCTCTCTCTCTCTCTCTCTCTTACACACACACACACACACACATTTATACAAATGTGCTCATAGACAATCACAAACGTACATACAAATATTTATCAATTTATTATATAAGTTACAATCGCGGTCTGATACCTTAGGTTTCTTGTCAGTAGAGTTTGTTCCCAAATGATATTTGTTCAGTCGATGAAGGATCTGATCTGAATGTTAAGCTGTTATTGAGCATTATTCATCCAGTTTGTTGCCATTGATGTGTATAGTACATACATACATGACAAGTGCAATCTGTGAGTGGAACAGTAAAAGTA
>NC_142950.1:31002248-31007248 GCF_046866305.1 Octopus bimaculoides | reverse complement strand
GAATATTTTGAAGGCAATAAAAGAGTAAACATGTAAAACTAAATGGATAAAATAATAGTGCAAAAATTCCGGTTTCTTTTGGGTACCTCTCGTATGTTTGTATGAGTGTGTATGTGTGTATATATATATATATATGTGTGTGTGTGTGTGTGTGTGTGTGTGTGTGTAAAATATATATTCATTTGTATGTATATGTAAAATATTCCTTTGATCTGTATACTGCACCCGCACATTAACTATGTGTGAATGCAGTATATATAAATATCAAAGCATATTTTATACAGACATGTTTCATACAAACAAATCGCTTGAATATATTTACATACATGCATACGTAGATACATACATACATGCGTGCGATCGTGCGTGTGTGTGTGTGTGTGTATGTGTGTATGTGTGTGTGTATGTGTGTGTGTGTGTATGTGTGTGTGTGTGTGATCTGAAATAAAATTGAAGGATTTTCTCAACTAAATCTCTTTAGATGAAATGCAAGGGTTTTTTTTTTGTTTAGTCTCAACTAAATATCATTTGAATAAACGCATACTCACACACAGACACCCACTCATATATATTATATATACAATATATATATATGTTATATAAATATATATATCCATATTCATATGTATACGTGAACACACACGCACACACACGCACACACACACGCACATTCATACACATACATATATATATATATATATATACCCATATACATATATATATATGTACATATACATTTATATACATACACACATATGTATATCTTACACACGTACATATATATACACATATATATGTATGTATGTATGGATGTATGTATATATATATATATATATATATATATATATATATATATACATATATATATTCATATTCTATATGAATTCTATATTACACGTGAAAACTAAGTAACGATTTTCTGGCGCCTTCCACACGTGGAGATTATTAAAACAAACAACTGCAGATCAAGTGTATTGAGTCGCATGGAGGTGATAAAAAGCATAAGCCGTATGGATGGGAAATCATACACGCATAGATGTACACAATGCATACACACGGATACTCACATACAGACATACAGACAAACAGACAAACACACACACACGCACAGATACTCACACACATACATATGTATGCATATCTACTTGTCCATATCTATCTTTTTGTCTATCTATACATCTATTTATCTATCTATCTATCACACATGCAAGCATGCGTCTCTCTCTACATAAATGCATATATATATTATATGTATATATATATACATATATATACATATATATGTAGTATAGCTACATATATATGCATATATATATATTTGTATATATATATGTATTTCAGTGTATATATGTATATATACATACATACATACATACATACATACATACACCGAAGTCTGGGGGTTCAGTTTCGTCCTCAGGCAGTATTGGTTGTCGTCTGTGAATCAAACAGCTTGGTGCAGACAACATAAACATTGAATAGTTGTTAAATGTTGGCGCGAAGATGGCGGCTGTGGTGATGGCAGCGGTGTGGAGTGGTATGTAGTGTGATGTGCTAGTCACGCCGCCTGGTGACGGTGATTGCTATAATGGCGATGCAACTTGTTGCATGTTATGTTGGTGATATATATATATATTTTTTTTATCTTCTAATTGTTTCAATCATTGGACTGCAACCATATTGAGACACCAATGAGAAGGACTTTAGTTGAACAAATCGACTCTAGTGGTTATTTAACATGTCTGGTCAGCGCTGGATAAACCATTAGGTAAAATAAAGCACGTGCTTAGAGCATCAAGGGACAGGGGCACCACAGAAATGAAAATGGTTTACGGCACGAAAGAAATCACTTTAAACTTGCTAAAATAATATTCGTAATTCCTTATCTCTACTAAGTATAGAAGCAGGAGTTTTATGTAAAATTAGTTTTAGTGATATCATCGAAGACTTTGCAATAACATTTTTAAAAAGTAGGAGAAAACTTACGTACATGTATACATATACATATATATACACACACACACACACACACACACACACATATATATATATATATATATATATATATATATATATATAAACTTTGGTATCAAGTACTACAGGAATGCCCGCACGGGTCGCCACTGCATGGTGCCAAAGGTACCGTCCACTGCATCTCACATAAGAACGAGATACTGCAGCAGCCTCGGTTTCAGAGGACCTCAGCTCTTCAATGCCCTGCCAAAACATTTGAGAGACATGCAAGACATGGATGCGGAGGTCTTCAAGACAAAACTTGACGCTTTCCTCTCCACGATACCAGACGAACCAATGGCTCGTAATGAGACGCAGTTTAGGGCAGCTGTGTCAAATTCTCTTATACACCAGATGTGCCATCAAAACTCTTGATTGGACCATGTCAGGTGGGGGAGAAGAGCCATGCAAGGAACGTGAAAATCACGGTGGTGCACCAGCATGACCGCAGCCACTTGGCTGAAACACATAAATAAATAAATAAATAAATAAATAAATAAATAAATATAAATAAATATATATATATATATATATATATATATATATATATATATATATATATATATACAGATATATATATATATATATACAGATATATATATATATATATATATATATATATATATATATATATATATATATACAGATATATATATATATATATATATATATATATATATATATATATATATATATATATATATATATATATATATATATATATGTACATATATATACACACACACTCACATAATACACATACACATACAGACATATTCATAAGGAATACAAAAATTGTGATATAATGTGTGGCGTCCGCAAGCCTGCGTATGTGTGTGCAACTGTTTTCTCGTTAATGAACGTAGAGTTCCGTTTGTAAATATATATATCCGTGTGAGTGAATGAGCGCGCGGGAATGTGTGTGTGTGTGCGTGTGTGTGTGTGCGTGTGTGTGTGTGTGTGTAAATAAATATATCTAATGATATATATATATATATTTCTGCGCCAGTTAAGTCCTTAATTACATTTTAATAGTAGATTTTCTCGAAAACCAATATAATTATCAGACACTTGAACACATCAAAAGAAATGTTTATCTCCCCCACATTACTCTTCATAAACCTTACAAAATGATTCATTTCAAGACGAGAACCTAACCCAGGCTGGCTCCTGTGTGTGTGTGTGTGTGCTTTTTTTTGCACTTTATTTGCTACTACTACTAGTAGTAGTAGTAGTAGTAGTAGTAGTAGTGGTAGTTGTAGTAGTAGTAGTAACAGTAGTAGTAGTTGTTGAAGTAGTATTAATATTAGTAGTTGTAGTAGTAGTTGTATAGGCGGTAGTGGTCATCATGGTGGTGGTGGTGGTAGAAGTAGTAGTAGTAGTGATGGTAGTAGTACTAGAAATAGTAGTAGTAGCGGATGTAGTAGTAGTACTGGTGGTCGTAGTGGTAGAAGTAGTAGTAGTAGTAAGTAGTAGTAGTATAAGTACAGATGGTGGTAGTATAGGTAGTAGTAGTAGTGGTGGTGGTAGTATAGGTAGTTGTAGTGATCATGGTGATGATAGTTGTAATTGTAATGATAACAGTAATTATTAGTAATGGTAGTAGTAGTAGTAGTAGTAGTAGTAGTAGTAGTAGTAGTAGGTTGTATTCAGCTATTTATAGCATGTTGTCAAAACGCCGTGTGATGACGAAACTGACTCCCATTTCTAGCAAATCGAGTCGCCCAGTGATTCGAGAGTGAATTCCGCTGCTAATCCTATTCGTTGTTTTCGATGTAATGGAGGGATCAATGGATTAAATACCAGTTATACACTGGGGCACAGTTCCAATCGTGCATTACTCATCGCTCGACAATTTGTATGTCTTGTGGCGTGACTTGTTGTTAAAAAAGCTTATTTCTCAAACACGTCGTTTGGGGTTCAGTTCCTTTGTGATGCACCTTCGGCGAGAGTCTTGAATTATAAACATCGTTTATTCTGTGTTTTGCGCATAAATTTGAACAATGAAACCTTGTGCGGACCCCGAAAATCTTAAGGAGCCCTGTTGAGAATCCCTGCTCTAAAGAGAGCAAAGAACATAAGATAGTAAGGGTTAGTTAACCCTTTCGTTACCAACCCGGCTGAAACTGCCTCTGGCCCTGTAGTACAAATGTCTTGCTTTCATAAGTTTTGAATTAAAATCTTCCACCAAACCTTAGTCACAATTTGGACGGAAGTGAGAACATCACTATATGGACGGAAGTGAAAACATGGCTATTTGGACGGAAGTGAGGACATCACTATATGGACGGACACGAGAACATAGTCACTTGGACGGAAGTGAGATCATAACTATTTGGACGGAAGTGAAAACATGGCTATTTGGACGGAAGTGAAAACATTGCCACTTGGACGGAAGTGAGAACACGCTATTTGAACACGGCGTCGTGGTCGTAAGTGAGGACATATCAGACGATGTGCTGTACAACACAGAGAGATTAAAAAGATGAAGAAAATTTAATTTCACGGTTATCCAATTCCAGTTCGAATCCCATAGGAAGAGATTCATCTTTTATCTCACCCTCTGCTGACAGTCCGCGATAATAATCTACGAACAACCAGCGATATTAATCAAGGTGGATCAGAAAATGCTTGATAACCAACGACAAACAATAGTAATATGTGATACTTTATGATAACCGAGCAAGTATATCATTTAATTCACTTTGATTGTAATTATACCTCTGTTGATATCGCTCGCTGTGTGATAAGGTATCAAAATTTGCTAATGTAAGTTAAAAGGAACGAGCCGAGTCTCATTGCCAAAACACTTTCACACTGCACTCCAAAAGCTTTATCTTATGAGAAGTAACAAGAAACCCTAGCTTAGTTTCATGAAATTATACCACGAATCTGATAACAAATATTCCTTTTTACTATAGGTACAAGTCCTGAAATTTTGGGGAATGGGGCTAGTCGATTACAAAACAATCCCAGGGTGTAAGTGT
>NC_142950.1:30987248-30994748 GCF_046866305.1 Octopus bimaculoides | reverse complement strand
CAATTTGCATTTTCGCTTGAGTCTAGTTAATACGTACAATGTCCATTATACCTTATTTCGTTTTCTACCGAATGCTTCGTGGACAATCGCCTTTGGCGGTCTTGCGATTGTTATAATCGAGTTGGGAAATATTTTATGTTGAAATAATGATGATGATGATAATAATAATAATAATAAAATGCTCGGATGCAGTACTAAGCAGTGGCTCTCATGGCTTCTGATCTTAATTGATTGGAAGTGTTATCATGTACATTGTTTTGTCTTGGTATAAAACGATGGGCCATACAGCAAATATTCTGCTTAATACCACAGATTTGATTGTCAGTTGTTTGAGATAGTGAGATAGTGTGAATGTCGCTATATCAAGTTTACTTTAGATGTACTATGAGTGTGTCACACACCAAGTTCGAGTTCGATATCAGGGTTAATGGTGTGACATCTCGGATACACATTGCAACTCCACTGTGACTTCTTTTTCTTCTGTCTGTACGGAAGATAGCATACATTGGCATGCGTATCACCGCATCACTTATGTTTGCAGATAGATATGTTTCTGTAAGTGCAATAAGTATAGTTGATTACATGCAGAAAGATTCTTCAGGTGGTCAGCTTTGCATTTGCTGTTGTTCTGCAGCAGGCGTCATAGACATATACGTACGTACTGCTATAACCAAATACATTTTTGTTGCTTTTCTTCAAATCTAATATATATATATATATATATATATATATATATATATATATATATATATTAGATTTGAAGAAAAGCAACAAAAATGTATTTGGTTATAGCAGTACGTACGTTTCGTACACAGTTCATTTATTTATGTAGTGAGAACACCACATAAGATGTGCAATGAAAATGTACTCCTCAGCTGCATAATGGAAGTTCATTTCAGAAAGTCATTTTGTAAATGTGTGCAGATACAAGAGTAGGAGATGAAGAAAATACGATCTTGACTGGGCTGTTAATCAACAGTCATTTTAAGTACCACATTTAATCTTTTGATTAAATCTATATTATTATTATATATATATATATTATATATATATATATATATTGTTATGTATATCTATTATATAATGAAGGGAGAGAACTTACATTATTTTCCGAAGGTGGCGAGATAAGCGTTTGTCAACGACTTTTTGGCAGAAGTGAAATAACGTAGGCATGGATAACAAATATATATACAGGAAGTTAGCATGGTACGAGACAGGTAATCTCGTTTACTTCCTGTTAGCGAGCAAGGCAGGTAATCTCGTACTTCCTGTTAAACAATTGAGGACTGGACATAATCTCAACCTTCGAACATTAATTTCCCTGTTTGAACAATTTCTGTTGTTGCGATCAGAAGTTTACCTCCCTTTTTTTTACATTAGAATTTGTCTAATCGTAACAATATGTATGTATATTATATATATATATACCATATAAATATACATGTATATATTATATACTATATATATGTATATATATATATATAATATATATACTATATAAATATGTATGTATATATATTATATACCAATTTATATATATATATATATATATATATATATATATATATATATATACCATAGAAATATATATAATATAATATATATATATAAATATTAAATATATAAATAAATATATATATATATATGTATATATATATATATATATATATATATATATATATATATATATATATATATATATATATATATATATATATATATATATATATATATATATATATATATATATATATACCGTATAAATATATATGTATATATATAATATAAATATAATATATATATAAATATTAAATATATAAATATAAATATATATAAATATTATATATGTATATATATGTATATATATAGATGTATATATATATATATATATATATATATATATATATATGTATATATACATATATATACCTACCATATGTATATATATATATATATATATATATATATATATATACCTACCATATATATATATTATATATATGTATCTACTATATATATATATATATATATATATATATATATATATATATATATATATATATATATATATATATATATATTTCGTCGGGTCCTGTTACTGTTACTTCTCTACCCTCTGAAGCTACACAACACAATGTATATGGCAACACCAGCTCTAAAGTTATGTACGTGTACAAAACCAGTCACGTTTAAAGGCCTTAGTAGCATATTTCATTTGATGAATAATACACAAACCTACACACACACACACACACACAAACACACATACAGACACACACATATGTTATTCACCGAATGAATTTTGTTAGCAATATCTTTAAAAAGCGACACACAGGACCATGCATTCTGGAGTTACTGCGATATAAATTTCTTTCAAAATAAAGGGAAACCAGCCATGAAATGAGTTTTACTTAAGAGAGATTTGTTTTGCTTTTGTGATTCGGATAACCTTCCATTTTAAAATTTTCCTTAAGATATTGACTAGAAGAAATCACATCAACTTCATACAAAAGATTTTTCTCTTTGCAAATAAATCATATTTTAAATTTTTTTCTTATCGTTTCAAAATGCAGATTTCAGCAAAATGTCGTCTCTGAATGTTGCAGGCGTGGTTGTATAAAACGTTTACTTTTCAACCGTATGGTTCTGATTTCAGGCCCATTGCGCGGCACTACTATGGCTGTGGGTCGACCAAAGACTTTGTGAGCGAATTTGATTGACGGAAACTGAATGAAATCCTTCGCATTTGTGTGTGTGTACGTGTGTGTGTGTGTGTGTGTGTGTGCGTGTGTGTGAATATATATACATATATATATATACATACATACATGCATACATATATGCATTCATATATACGTATATACACACGTATAACATATATACATACATTTATATACATATACATATACATATAAATGAGAAGGCTAACCGTTTGGCATGATTTGACAAAGACATTTAATTTAGATATATAATAAACAGGTATACATATATATGTATATATATGTGTATATATATATATATATATGTATATATATTCATATGTATATATATTCATATGTGAATATATATGTACGTGTATGTGTGTGTATGTATGTATATATATATGGAGATATATATATATATATGTGTGTGTATATATATAGATATATATATATGCATGTATATATATGTATATATATGGGTATATGTATGCATGTATATGTATGTGTGTCAGAATCTCTAGAGCAAAGTTAGAGCACTTTTGTCTGACGAATTCAATTTGTATGTTGGAAAGTACAGTATATAGTAATAGGATAGGGGAAATAATTGAAACCATCCAAAATATATTTTCCAGCAACGTACTATATAAATGCCGACGTACTATATAATGTAAACACGCTGTGTAAACATGCAAACATCATCGCTATCTTTCCAAATCCTTCTATACCAAAGTCATCTTGGTATAGAAGGTGACCTATCTGTTTTGCCCGTAAAGTTTTGTCTGAAGAATCCAACTTGTATGCTGGAAAATTCGGCATATAATATTAGGATATGGGAAATAAATGAAACCAGTCATACTTCAGTTTCTGGAGTACAAGTCGACATAGTAGTATATAGTGTAAACATGTAGCGTAAACATACAATGTCAGTATCTTTCCAAATCCTGCTGCATTTCACATGGAATTTTTGGTCCTCCAAAATCGTCTGGTGTTAATCTACCATTTCTTTTCCTGCTTGCTCTTTGGACGTAGGAAATTTTGACCCGAAATAAATATTCGACTTGTATACCGAAAAATACTCAGTAAAGAAAGCAAGAGAGAAATAAAGAATTTTGTCCATTTTTTCTTCTCCTGTGTTCGCATCTAAACGACCATCTTTCTCTAAGTTCAGATATTTCCTTATCTTAGAATTTGTTTTCTGATAGAAGAAACTAATTAATAATTAATTAACGCACCTAATTCACACAATCTGTAGCTTATGCTTAGAAAAATCATAAACATAGGAACGCAAGAGAGCTTTTAAGAAAAAAGAATTCACATAGCTTTAGAATTAGTTCGTCAAATACATATTAAGATAATTAATCTGGGTTCCGAAACTCATGACTTTTAATTAATTTTGAGTTCAACTCGCTTTTAATTAAGTGTCCACAATATGTAACCTTTATATCTCATTCTCATGTAATTTTCATCGTATCCATAACTTTCACGGTAGATTTCTACCGTGTTATTAAATCGACTGGCTCTTAATGTATGTGTTTCATTTGTAAGTGTTCTCTTATATGTATGTTTCTGTGTATGTACATATATACACACATACATACGGAGTCGACGGACAAACTACCAGTCGAACACTTGGGTGAACATAGCCGACTTACCCCGCCTCCTAATTCCAGGTCTTGTGGCTATACTAGAAAGTATTTTAAAGATATTACGCACGGCAGCGAGCTGGCATAATCCTTAGCGCACCAGGCAAAATACTAAACGGTATTTCGCCCGTTTTTACGTCCTGAGTTCAAATTCCACCGAGGTCGACTTTACCTGTCGTCCTTCGGGGGAGATGAAAAAAAAATACCACTGGGCGGACGTAAACCACTTTCTCCCTCTCTTGTTTGCAATGACCTGTACCCAGATATGCATCTATATATACAGGTAGATGTAAGTATGTACATACATGTACGTATATATGCATATATACATTTATTATTTGTATATATATATATATATATTTGGGTTGGTGCATAATTATTGCGGTTTTTTCTTCAACAAATTTTATTCAACAAAAACAATAACAATATTTAACAAAAACTTCTTTAAATGAATATTCCGGAGCATATTCACTATCTACTTTAATTACTGCTTCCCATTTGCTTGGCAAACGGTCAGACCGTCGTTTCTGCCATAGGGTGCAATGCAGCATGTTTGAAGCTTCGAGGAAGCTATAGGGTGATACTCAAGCACACATCTATGAGTGCATTGCATCATATAGCGGAAACAACTGTAAGCTAATGAAGTCCATAACACATAATTGTTCATTCCTTAATCAATCCAATTTCTTATTACCGCTCTCTACATGGCTAACGCTTCGCACTGAATCATTTGTACTTTGGGCTCTAACTATAGGGTATTAGCATCGTAATGGCGAAGAGAAATATTAAAATACGCATACACATATATGTATATAAATATATGTATATATACATACGTGTGCGTATATACATACGTACATACATACATATATACATATATATATATATATATATATATGTGTGTGTGTGTGTGTGTGTGTGTGTGTGTGTGTGTGTGTGTGTAGATAGATAGATAAATAGATAGATAGACAGACAGACAGACATAGATAAACACACGAAATACCCACAAAACCATCTGTGATGTAAGAGATACGTAACACTCATTAAAACTCTACATACCAAATATAATTTATTTTCCTATATAGAAACAAACTGACTCAACACCCATACATATATAGACTCGCAGACAGACATAAGAGAAAGACATTTAGATATAGACACACACACTTGCATAGCTGCATAAAAAGAGAATTGCGTATGTACATAGTCGCCCATAAGCATTAAATGCATCAACTCTTACGCATAAGCACTTTAATATAAAGACTTAAAGATAAATGTGTGCTTCTCTCTCTCTTTCTCTCTCTCTCTCTCTCTCTCTCTCTCTCTCTCTCTCTCTCTGCCCATTCATCTACCCCATTATTTTACTGGTGCCTAATTTGCCGACCCCGAAACGATGAAAGGCAAATTTATTATTTATTTATGTGTGTGTGTGTGTGTGTGTTATTATTTATTTATGTGTGTGTGTTTGTGTGTGTATGTGTGTGTGTGTTTGTGTGTGTGTTTGTCCCTCCCCCCACCATCGTTTGACAACCGATGTTGGTGGGTTTACGTCTTCGTAACTTAGCAGATCGGCAAAAGAGACGGATAGAATAAGTCCTAGGCTAACAAAGAATAAGTACTGGGGTCGATTTCTGCGACTAAAGGACTCCTAAATGCGGTGCTCCAGCATGGCCGCTGTCAAATGACTGAAACAAGTAAATGAAGAATATATGTATATAATACGCACACACACACACACACACACACACACACACACACACACACACACACACACACACACACACACACACACACAAAAGGCTTTTAGTTGCTGTCTACCGAGTTCACTCACAAGGTTTTGTTTGGCCCCGTGACTTCAGTAGAACACACTTCAGTAGAACCCGAAACCATAAGCATATGTGTGTGTATATACACACATAAACGCGCATACACACATAGATATATGTGCGCGTGTGTGTATACACAAACAAAATTACGTCTTACATATACATGCATGCATACATACATACATACATACATACATACATGTGTGTGTTTATACACAAGCACAATTGCATCGTTTATATTCGCATAAATTATGCTACATAGTTATCTGCAATCAAAAATGTGATTAATGAGTTTCATTTTTTTTTAATTGGCGATTTCCATCATCACGATTTAACATCCAGCATTCATCGCGTACCAATATGTTTTCAATCAAATTGCTTTGATAGAGAACATCCACAGATATAATATGCCCTTTCGAAATCTCTCTCACCTGTTCGTCACTAAACGCTCAAAAATCTTTCCCAGGAAAGAAATCTCGGTATAAATGTAAACGATACAGTTTTTGTGATGCCATCAATCCATATCTTTGACTGCTTCGACCGGATTCCCAACTCCGTTTCGAAACGAACGAAGCCTGTTACTTCTTGTAAATTTCGAATGGGCCCATTTGAATGCGTGCCAAACTTTAAACTCGGATGCAGTGGGTGTTTCATAAAACAAAAATGTTATCTTTTAATACTCCTTGGATTTGAAGTCCTATAAAAATTCCGTCTTTAATTTTTTTTTGCAGTATTTAATTTTAGAAATCAACCCCAAGAGAAACTGAAAAAACTCTTGAATATTTTTTATTCGTCTGTATGTATGTATGTATGTATGTTTGTTTGTAGGGTGCGCGTGTGTGTGTGTGTGTGTGTGTATGTGTGTGTGTATTTGTACGAGCTTTCTGTGTCCGTACAGAATTGCTAAATACGCATCTGCGTAAAAGCCGTGTAGAATCTTGAAGAATTTCGACCACATGAAACCTTTTGGTATGAGGAAATAATCTGGATTACTAACACATAATATATACATAAGTGTATGTATATATATGTATATAATCAAAATTAGCAACAGGATATCAAATGGTGGTGCAGTACCACCGTTTCAAGCGGCCCCATTTAATTGAACAATGCAGTCGTTATATCAATTAAAAAACTTGCCAGCGTTCTCTTCATCATATACGCAGTAATCACATTCGGTTAAAATGGCTTATTGATGTTTTGTTCCTCTTTTTATCCCTGAGCAAAGATGGCATTGTTTTACATCATTTTATTCCAATATTAATGCCAATATTTTCTTCGAAACATATGTCGGAAGAATAAAGATTTGAATAACGCCTGCAAAACGAC
>NC_142950.1:30974748-30982248 GCF_046866305.1 Octopus bimaculoides | reverse complement strand
GAATATATATATATAGAGAGAGAAAGAGAGAGTTGTCTTACTTTATCTCCTGTAACCAAGGGACTAAGACATATATAAAAAAATGAGTAGAATATATTTATGGCCTAAGTAATTCAAACATGTATCCATATATATTTCTGTGTGTGTGCATGTGTGTCTGTGTGTGTGTGTGTGTGCCAACGCGTGCTCGTACGTATCCATATTAAATGAATCGTGTGTTAATTTCGACCGTGATTATTCCATATGTTCGATCTCTTCGAATACCCACACATTCTTAAGTTTACGCTGTTCTACAGAATACTCAGCTTCTAAGTGACTGAATACACCTCAGAGAACTGTTCAGTAAATGTAATTCTCGGGTAGTACCAGCGTAATCCTGTGAATTTTAGGTACAGCCCATCCAACTGGGTGGTTTCCTAAATTTTCTGCTTTCTCAATTTCACTCATATTACTATAATTCAAAGAAAAATGAGCCAAGAGAAATAACTCAAAATAGCCATTGGCATGTATATGAATAACATAGACAAATGTAGGTATATCAAATACCATAAAACATAAATTCTTAATTTATTAGTTATCTCCACCTCTACAGAATGTGTCATAGCTACCAAATAGCAATTAAGATTAGCTTCATATGGGAAGGTGTGACGATCTCAAGAACCAAGAATTCTCCGAAATCTGAATGCCATTAACGTCTTAACATATATTTTCGTTCAGAGACGTTTAGTAAATATATATTTGAATGAAAATATACTTTCAGTGTACTTTGAGGAATCTGTCAATTATTTCTAACCAGAAATACTTTGTTCATGATCTTATCCCCGTTTTCTATCATTAACTATCATTTCTACCAGTAAATTCATACTTCGGTTGAGCACTTTGGCAAAACGAAGGCCTGATTAAACTCTTAACATATTATCCCATATATTTTCGTTCAGAGACGTCTAGTAAATATCTATTTGGATGAAAATATATGTTCACTATACTCTGAGGTATTTGTCACTAATTTCTAACCCCAAATACCTTGTTCTTGATGTTATTCCCGTTTTCTATCAGTAACTTCATAATAAATCATAACTGATCCAAAATAATTTGAGTACTTACTCTTCTTTATATAGAGATTCAAATTAAATAATTTTAAAAAAGTGTATCATAAGAGATTAAGGGTAAAGGATAGGTCTTCGCCACGGTTTCCGTTTGAGAAATATCTCTCAAAATGCTTTCATCGAGTTCTTCCAGCAGTAAAAGACACTTGCTGAAGGTAGAGCGTTAAACCACGGGCTTACATGTTTTCTAAAGTGATACATAACTTGTATATACATACACGAAAATGCATAAAATTCCTATATTTACCACTATATACCCTACTTTCGTCTTCTGTATAAACAGACCTGTCACGTGACTTGATTGCAAGCCCCAGCACACACACAAAAAAAGAAACAGGAAAAGAAAAAGACCCGAAAGTAAAAAAAACAAAAAAACAAGCAAAACAAAACAAAGAAGCTATACCTGACGCCATAACGTCACGAGTTTTGTAAATTGAAACCCAACGTAAGTCGAAATTGTGTGTTTATTTAACTATCAACGTCCGGAGCCTCTTTAGTCACTTTACCTACACATATAAACACACACACACATTTATATATGCATAATATACATACATATATATATATATATATATATATATATATATGCATGTATATATATATATATATATATATATATATATATATATATATATATATATATATATATATACACACACATATATATACATATACATTATATACATATACACGTATATACATATATATGTATACACATTTGTATATACACATGTATATACACACATGAATATACACATATATGTAAATATATATCTGTGTATATATATACATACACATACACACACATATATATATATATATATATCTACACATATAAACATACACACATATACAAACATACACACACATATATATATGGATATACATGAATATATATATATATATATATATATATATATATATATATATGTAGATAGATAGATAGATATATGGATTACATGTATGGGCGTGTGTGTGTATGTATGAATATATATGTACATATATATATTTATATATATATATATATATATATATATATATATATATGTATATATAGTCATATATGTATATATACATATATATATATGTATCCACACACGCACATACGCACACATACATATGTGTGTATATATATATATATATATATGCACACACACACACTCACATATATGTATAACGAGAATATTCCTGTCACCTTTTTGACTCGTCTCATCCACCCCCACCACCATTCCTTCTCAGAGAGTAACAAACTTAGCAAAAAAACTCTGCTTTTTTATTGTTTATTTTCTCGTCAAATGTTAGCACAACAGACGTTAACTGCCATTTGGAAAAGAGCTGAGAGAATGTCTGTAAAATAAGTGTAAACAAGGCATTTCATCACCGCCTCCCCATCATTCCACATAATTTCTTCCTCTGCACCCTCCCCACCTTCCACTTCCCCCGCCATTTTCCCTTCCCCTCTTAGCCCCACTTCGCTCTACTTCTCTCCGTGTCGTCCTTTCCTCATTTCTTCTTCTTCTTCTTCTTCTTCTTCTTCTTCTTCTTCTTCTTTTCTCTTCTTCTTCTTCTTCTTCTTCTTGTACACATATATGTGTATGTATGTATGGATGTATGTATGTATATATATATATATATATATATATATATATATATATATATTTATATATGCATAACACACACACACACACACACACACACACACACACACATACAGGGTTGACCAAAAGTCACCTGACAGTAAATCAAAACGCATTTAATTCCCAAATTCATTTATGTTTAACAACTTGAATGAATTTAATAAAAGCATCTAAATATGAAACATCATGAAAATTGTCCAAACTGAAGTCCTTCTCTTGCGACACATTTTTCCATTTGTGTCAATACAGAATTACAGATAGTATTTATGGAATTTTGATTTACTGTCGGGTGACTTTTGGCCAAACCTGTATATTTTCGACAACCTTCCACACAATTTCTGCCAACCAAATTTAATCACAAGGCATTGACCGGCCCAGGGCATATAGTAGAGGTCGCTTGCCCAAGATGATGCGCAGTGAGACTGAATCCCAATATAAGTGGTTCCGCTGCGAATTGCTTAGCCATAAAACCATGATTGTATCTGTAAAGTATGGACATAAATACATAAATATTCCTTTACTCTTTGACTTGTTTCAGTCATTGAACTACGGCCATGTTGGAGTACCGCCACAGGAATATGTTGAAGAAGCTTTGTTTCTAGGCTAGAAAGCTGCACTGTTGTATAATTTGAAATGAAAATGAGTGAAGCACACACACACACACACACACACACGCACACACACACACGTACGCATGCATGCGCACACATGCGCACACTTAGATACATACATACACTCATACACACACGCACACACATATATATATACGAGGGGGTACTGAAAAATTCCTGGTGTTGGAAAAAAGAAAATACAAGAGGGTCAGTTAATAGTGATTTTATCCAACATGTTCCCCCTCTCAGATTCACACACTTATTGCAGCAGCCCTTCAGTTTTTCTGAGCCCCTTGAAAGAACTCAGAAGGTTGGGGCTGTAACAAGGCCTTTCAAGTTTCCCTTAAAACCCAGGAAGTTTTCAGCACTCCCTCGTCTATCTATCTATCTACCTACCTACCTACCTACCTACCTATCAATCAATCTATCTATCTATCTATCTACCTACCTATCAATTTATCTACCTACCTACCTATCAATCAATCTATCAATCTATCTATATTGAATAATATTTATAAGAAGCTAACTACACCATGGATGCGTGTATTCTGAAATAATCCTGATGTCGAACAAATGTATTGAACAAATCTGGCCATTTCAGTCGCAGGTGCATTTCATTCGACGCCCCCTCTATTTTCCATCAACGCATAGGTCGACCGCTGAGAAACTATGAGTGAAAACACCTGACCAAGGTGCAAAGCGGTGAGCTTGAACCTGGCACCTTCATCACAGTGCTGCAGCGCCATCTTTTTTTTTTTTAACCAATCGGCCAATTCCATTGCCCATAGTCAGGGACACACATTAAGCATCAAGAAACACAGACTTCCGCGTATATTTACATGCAAGCATATTTGGAATCAAACGCATCCACACAACCACATACGTGCAGAGGCACACTCGATCACAAACATACATACACGCATGCGCACGCTCGAACTGAAACGCACACACCGATGCGAACGCCACCAAAACATGCCCAACGTAAAAGAAAGAAAGAAAGAAAGAAGGAACAGTTAAAAACAATGATTTTGATTCGATCTAAATGTCACCTTTAATTTCTAAAAGAGATTGCCGTTCTGCTGCTCTTCTCTTACACTCTGTCTGTTCCATTCAATTTTGTTCAATGTCTACGTTTGGTCTTCGTGCTATATGCGTGCGCGCGTGATTGTGATTGCGTGTGTGTGTGTGTGTGTGTGCGCGCGCGCGTGCGTGTGCGTATGCGTGTGTAATGGAGGAAATATGAATATATATGTATGTAGGGATATTTGGGCTTAAAAACACGCATAAATACGCTCACACACACGCGCACACACACACCTACACACACATACACACATACACGACACACATTTACATGCATAAAAATTTATTATGTGTAGATTATCTATAACATTATAATGTATATATATATATATGTATATATATAATTTACATGTATATATGTATAGTATATGTGTATATATATATATATATATTCATATATATAATATGTATATATGTATATATATATATATATGTATATGTATGTATGTACATATGTATATATATATATATGTATATGTATGTATGTATATATATATATATATATATATATATATATATATATATATATATATGTATTACATTGTACAATGTGTATATGTGTGTATATATAAATATTTTATTCTGAATATATGAATATATATATACACACGCGCGCGCACATACATGCACACGTACACATACACACACAGACGCGCACAAACATATATACATAAATTCACACACATTTATATATATTGTAGATTATGCATTATATATATTGTATATATGTTGCATATATATATATATATGTATATTTAATACATACACACTCACGCACAAACGTGTGTGTGTGTGTGTGTGTGCATGTGCGTGTAGATTTGCATTTAGGAGTCTATGCATATGTATATGGTGTGTGCGTGCGCACGTATTCCGTCCACTTGCAAACTGCTTAAGGAAAGGAAAAAAAAACACAAAAAGCAAACATTAAATCGGAATATATAAGCAAAAAATGTGTCAGCCATCAGGCAGCACTGGTTGTCTTTGCAGAACATATACTGCTGTTACTGTTGCTTTCGCTGCTGCTGCTGCTGCTGCTGCTATTGCCACTGATTCTAATGGTGATGACGATTATGATGATGGTGACGATGATTGAAACATTTTCTGCCTTAAAATGGCGGACGGTCATCGGAAGCCATTTTCTGTATAAATGGTTATCAAGTTACGAAATGCATTTATTTAGAAGAACAATGATTGAATGTAGAGCACGAAAAAGGAATGAAAGGAAAAACAATTTTTTTTTTCCTTTTTGTCCCCAGTGGCATAGTGAGAGGATGTAGAGGGAAGCGCCGTTGACCCCTTTTGAGCCTCTCTGAATGGTTGGAAGAGGAAGAAAGAAAGTTTTCCTCGATTTAGAGACCTCACTAGAATGCTTCTAATGGAGTGAACTCTTTTAATGGCAGCCAAGTTAACGAGAAATTTTACTTCTTTAATATAAGAAAATTATATTGAAACACCTTCAGTCCGTAGATTCAGGATTCCTTACACCCACCCCAGTATTTAGCATCTGAGATTGCACTTACAGCTCATGCCCACCCCTGTATAAAATACCAGCTTATTCACAAATTCAAGAGGGGGACCCAAAAGTAATCGGAAGCGTTCTCTGTGGGACAAGCCCGTTGTAGTTCAGGCTTCCGCCGCTAGAAGCCGCTTGATATAACTCTCGGGCATCAGTCTGCCGACCGGCGTCGGCCTCTGAAGTCGTACTGCCACGTGGTGCGTCTTTGTTTTGCAGTGCTTCTCCCCTGTTTGTCGATTTTTGCGATGGCTGAAACGAAGGAACAGCACGCTTCCGTGAAATTCTGTTTTCTGCTGAGGAAAACGGCAGCCGAAACAGTAGTCATGCTTCAAACAGCTTACAAGGACGCTGCCATGAGCAACACACAAGTTTACGAGTGGTTTCCACACTTTAGGAATGGTCACTTGTCGCTTGAAGACTAACTTCGCTCAGGACAACCATCGACCTCCCGAACGAATGAAAACATCATGAAAATTCATGAACTGATCTTGGAGAACCGTGCTCATCTCTTTCTAACTCGTCTTCTTCTTAGTCACTCAATGAATCTCCCTTTCTTCTGATGAAGAACTGACGTCCGAAACGTTAATATTTTTTCTATTTTCATTAAAGCGTTGAGCCGATATCTTACTTGTCAAACTTCGTACCACCTATGCTGTACTGTTTGTTGTTTATTGTAATTACACTACGCGCACACACACACACACACACACACACACACACACGCACACACACACACACACACGCACGCATAATCACATATATACACACATATATTATACTTCACACACACACACATACACACATATATGTATATATACGCTCACACACATTTATGCATGCATATACATGCATGTGTAATTTAGAAATATAGATACATTCACATATACCTATATATACATACTTACATATACATATATATATATATATACGCGCATATGGTAACAAAAAACTAAAGAGACAAAATTATAGGAGGATTTATACAAAGAAATATACAATGATGTGAGTAAAAACGTGCATCACCCCATTCACCTGACGAGTATTCATGCATACGTGCGTATATTTGTATGTATTGTGAGTATGAGTGTATTTGACTAGGCGGGGCGGGGGTGTATGCTGGCAAAGTACCGTGAAAGAATGTTAATTTTTGGATAAATGCTGTTTGACAACAGTTTCATTCTCCGCGTCTTATGCATTTGTTACAGAGATCGCAAATTCTATGCGCAAATTACTCAGAGAGGAAGGAAAGGTGGGTAGATAGAGCGATAGAGAGGCATATAGAGAGACAGACAGACAGGTTGACAGAGAGAGAGAGAGAGATAGACAGGTAGATAGATAGATAGATAGATAGAGATAGACAGGTAGATAGATAGATAGATAGATAGATAGATAGATACATTTCTTTTATTAGCCACACAGGGCTCAACGAAGATGGGACAAATACAATGTAGAGCTTTTCTTTTTGGGAGGGGGAAGGAAGGAAAAAAAAAAAAAAAATGGTGGTGTCGATCAAAAGGGATCGTAGGAAGGGAAAAAGGGGCAGTTCGATC
>NC_142950.1:30964748-30972248 GCF_046866305.1 Octopus bimaculoides | reverse complement strand
GAATAAGAGGAACGAGACAAAAAGAAGGTAAACCTTTATGAAAAAAACAATATAAGATAAGCAATAATAATAATATTAATAATAATAATAATAATAATAATAACAATGACACTACTACTACTACTACTACTACTACTACTACTACTACTACTACTACTACTACTACTAATAATAATAATAATAATAATAATAATAATAAAACGGGTGATGTTGATAATGATAACAGTAATGATCATGATGGTATGACAATAAAAATAGTAATATTAATATGCATTATTATTATTATTATTATTACTATTACTATTATCATTATTATTGTTGTTGTTGCTGTTACCCTGGTGGCGAATAAATGAAATCATCATCACCATCATCATCATCATCATCATTATTATTATTATTATTATTATTATTATTATTATTATTATTATTATTATTATCGTTAGGGCGCTGTCACATTTTGAAGACCATATCATTGGAGTATTCGGACAGTTGTGTCAAAATAACTGTCGTATTGTGTATCCTTACGTTTTTGTGACTCTTAATGGTTGTCGTCTTATGCAGTGTGTAATGTTTGTCGGATACAATATCTTTCTGTTTTGTTTTTTTTTTATGTCTTTCTTTATCCTGCGTTTAGTGCCGTTCGGCTTCTACTTGAGTTTGTTTTTTAATTCCTTCGTCTAGTTGTCTATATGAAATAAATAAATGAATAAAATCACTATATTGTCCAGAGGATGTTGTTACACACCGCTTGTCACAATGCGCTTTCTCGCATCATTTTTAACCTTCAAATGATGCTACTCCACTGGTTAAGTATTCTGTTAGGCCAACATTGCTTCTAAAGGGGACGCCGGTTCACAACAGGGCTACCTATTTACAGCTGAGTGGACAAGAACAAGAACATTGGGCCAGAAATATGAATACTAAGCAAGAAACAACAGCGTCCCACCTTACCAAATTCTTGTGGAACCAGCATATAAAAAAAGCCTGTCGCCTACTATGTGCTTATTCTTTTGACCCGATCTGTTTTAAAAGTGATACATATATTGCTATCTACCTTTCATCTCCCAATGACGGATATTTCACTCAAAATATTTGCCAGAGATATTTTAACTCCAATCATATTTGGATGAGATAAGATATCCTGTTGCATTTTTTCCAAGACAGTTACAGCGTTTGACCCAAGTCCATGGTACGAAACATCGCCACGCTTTCGATCTTTCTGCAAAATGTTCCATACCGAGAGTTCTTTTTTGGAACAACGCTAACAAATGCCAGTTTATGCCCGAAGCAATATACGCATGCTTTGGTTAATATTGTTTTAAAATGATTTTGCTTCACTCTGGTTAAAACGTCTATTTTCTTTTAGTTCATGTTTACTGATAATATTTTGAGTTGTACATTAGTATTTTGTTACTGTTTGTTTTCTCCGCATGAAATGTATTATGTAATGGAGTTTTATTAAACGTTTCTTCTCAATTTTCTTTTGGGGGTTGAGCGTGGAGTGAAATATCAGATAACGTAGTCCTTGATGTATTCTTTTATTCTCTTATTCTTTGCTTTCTTTACTTTTTTTACTTGCTTCAGTCATTTGACTGCGGCCATGCTAGAGCACCGCCTTGAAGGGTTTTAGTCGGACAAATTGACCCCGGGACTGATTTTCTTTTAAGCCTAGTATTTATTCTATCGGCCTCTTGTGCCGAATCACTAAGTTACGAGGACGTAAGCACACCAACACCGGTTGCTAAGCGGTGATGGGGTGACCAACACAGACACACGCACATATATACACACACAAATACATATATATATATGTATATATATATATATATATATATATATATATATATATACATATATATATATATATATACATATATATACGACGGGCTTCTTTCAGTTTCCGTCTACCAAATCCGCTCACAAGAATTTAGTTGGACCAAGACTATAGTACAAGACACTTGCCCTTGGTGCCACGCAGTGAGACTTAAGGTACTGAATTAGAAGGACCGTTAACATGTCGGACAATATGCTTAGTGGTATTTCATCGGGTTCTTTAAATTGAAATACTGCCGAGGTCAATTTGTCTTTCATTCTGTCTTCATAATGCTTCGAATTCTTCCCAGAAGGATGGAGTTAATTTTTAACAAGGAAACAAAAAACAATCGCTGGAATTTGCATAACAGCGATGATAAGTGTTAAGCTAAACTTCATAAATATCTTCCATCGTTATACTTTTCCGATAATATTGTCTTCAGCCCTAGGACTCCTAGAACCAGTTACCTGGCTTCCATGGAGACCGAGATCACAACACTTTCCTCCAATGGGAGACCAGTCCGTTACATAGCTGCTCACTTTACAGTTGACTGAACTGGAGCAATCTAAAATGAAGTGCTTTGCGCAGGAACGCAATGCACAATCCGGTTCGGGAATGAAACCGCATTGTTGCGGCACCCTAAACACTATACCACACTCCTGCACCTTTCTTACTTATGGGGTCGATAAAATAAAGTACCACTCAAGTACTGAGCTCCATGCAACCGACTGTCCCCTTCCTAAAAATTGCTGGCCTTGAGTCAAAATTTGAAACCATTATATGACTACATTGTGCAGCCAAGAGGCAGAATCGTCAGCTCGACGGACAATAGGCTTAGTAATATTTTCTGAGGGGGGTCTTTACGTTTTGAGTTCGAATATTGCTGAGGTCAGCTTTGTCTTTCATCGTTTCTGGTCGTTAAAATAAAGTACCAGTTCAGTAATGGGTTCGATGTAACCGACTATCCATTTGCATGTGTATTATTGGGTTTATGCCGAAAATTTGAAACAGATATAGGATTGCTTGATAGGGACTGAACTGGGACTACACAAGAAGAAGAAGAAGAAGAAGAAGAAGAAGAAGAAGAAGAAGAAGAAGAAGAAGAAGAAGAACAACAACAACAACAACTGCTACAACAACAACTACTACAACAACAAAATCAAGAACGAGAACAACAGCTGCAGCTGCAACAACAACGAAAACGACCATAAGAAACAGCACAACAACAGAATCTTGCAGAGATTAACAAAATATTACAGATGACTTGCAAAGCAAGTAAAGTCAGCCATTTTGAATTTCGAATGTAATATATTATACTTATGTTTGTATTTATATATTTAATATAAATGATGGAAGCAAACAAAAAAATAAAAAAAAGGTACGTAAAAATATGTCTGGTTGATGTTACCATCACATAACTTTCCAGAACGATGATATTTCTTTAGTATAAAACATGTGGCAATATCAATGTCGGAGATACATGTTATTCTCATTTCGAGAAGAAAAATATGATTACAATGTTGTTGCTGTTGCTGTTTTTATTATTATTATTATTATTATTATTATTATTATTATTATTATTATTATTATCATTATTATTATTATTATTATTTTATCAAAAAATACCAGAGGAAAAACAGAAACGAGGAAAGGAATAAAGTACGGAAGAACAGATGTGTGTGCATATACATACATACATACATATATACTCATATATATGTATGTATATTTATATATATGTATATATCTATGTTTAATGTGTATGTATATATATGCATAATGAGACAGAGGGAGAGAAGGACAGAGAAAGACAGAGCGATGTTTGTTGATATACTTGACGATGTTATATATTAAACACTTACATATACACATACATGTGAATACACAGATATATGCATTTATACATACATGCATACATACAAATATACGTTTATACATACTATACGCACATACAGCCAAAACTCACCCACACACACATATATGTGTGCATACATATATACATATTTGCATAAGCTATACATATACCCATATACACACACACAAACACATATACTTATAGACATGTATACATGTATACGTACGTATTTGATGGATATTTAAATGCATTCATCCCTCTCTCTCTCTCTCTCTCTCTCTCTCTCTCTCCCTCTCTCTCTCTGTATATATATATATATATATATATATATATATATATATATATATATATGAAGGCAAAATACTCAGCGGTATTTCGTGTGTCGTTACGTTCTGAGTTCAAATTCCGCCGAGGTCGACTTTGCTTTCATCCTTTCGGAGTCGATAAATCAAATACCAGTTGCGTATTGGGGTCGATCTAATCAACTGGCTCCCTCCCCCAAAATTTCGGACCTTGTACCGAGAGTAAAAACTATATATATATAAAAGTGTGTGTGTGTGTGTGTGTGTATGTATATGTACATATATAGAGATGTGAGTATATTGTATAAACACACACACACACACACACACACACACACACACACACACACACACACACACACACACACACACATTTATACATACATACTCATTTCACATACATACAAATAGGTACATAACATGGAGGTTGAATCATATATATATATATATGTGAGTGTGCGTGCGTGTGTGTATGTATATATATATATATATATGTGTGTATATATACATAGGTGCATATGGCTATATATGCATACTGATATACAAATAAGCATACATGCATATTCACTCTCATAGGCACATCTAGACACGTACATATAGATACCTGAATACACGTATGCATACACATGTATAAACCTGTGCACGTGTAACTATGCGTGGACGCCTGTATGAATGCATGCATTTATCTAGACATACATACGCACTCACAAACCAACAAATATATATGTGTATATATATACATATATATATATATATATATATATATATATATATATATATATATACGTATATATGTACATATATATGTATATATGTATGTATATATGCATATGTGTGTGTATATATATGTATATATATGTGTGTGTATGCATATATATATTTATATATATATATATATATATATATATATATATATATATATATATATATATATATATATATATATCAATGTATAGATATGTGTACATACATGCTTATGCATATACATACATGCTTATGCGTATACATACATGAGTGATGTGATGGTAGGGTGTTGGGTTCGCGCGTTTAAGAAGGAGTTATTTCTGTTTTCGGTCTTGGTTCTCAGAAATACTAGATTTCTTATGAAAACAGCCCGATAATGCAACCTCTCCCGACCCAACCCAACCCAACTCACCCCATTTTTATACCATTAACGCCCCTACCAGACCACCATAAACAGCAACTGCATCACTGCTAATACCACCACCATCGCTACTACATTAACTATAAAAGACCACGTCTCACGATCGCAAGGCCGTGAGTTCAATTACCGGCGACGCGTTGTGTCCTTGGGCAAGGCACTTTATTTCACGTCACCCCAGTTCACTCTGCTGGCGAAAATGAGTAGTACCTGTATTTCAAAAGGGCTCACCTCGTCACACAGCCTGTGTCACACTGAACCTCCCTGAGAACTACGTTAAGGACACGCGCGTCTCTAGAGTACTCAGCCACTTGCACGTTAATTTCACAAGCAGCTTGTTTCGTTGATCGGATCAATTGGAACCCTCGTCGTAGTAACCGACGGAATGCCAGTTTTATTTACGCGTGTCAGTGTGTATGTGTGTGTGCGTGTCTGTCTGTGTATGTGTATGTGTGTTCTACAACTGTCAAGCTTTATCTATCAACGTAATTCCAGTCTGTCCACCACAATGGCTCCATATCATATTGACAGTGACGTATTTTGACAAAACATGACAAGGACTAGACATCTGACTGTCATTTCATTCCTCTACATATATATATATATATATGTCTTCTTTCTTTTTCTTTCTTTCTTTGTTTTTTTTCTCTTCTTTTTCTTGCTCCAAATCTCAACAAATGTTATTGGAAGATGTCCAAATAGATCACGATCATTCATCGTGGCCATCATCATCATCAACATTGCCTCCAACGACGTCGTCATCATTATCATCATTGTCATCATTATCATCATGTTCGTCATCATTACCAATATCATCATCATCATCATCATCATCATCATCATCATCATCACGACGACGACGACGACGACCACCACCACCACCACCACTATCATTGTCAACATTATCACCAATATCGTCATCATCGTCATCATCGTCATCATCGTCGTTGTTGTACATAAACATTCCACTTTCACCTTGATTTTTTTTTTTTTTTTGCGGCCATTGTTCTCAGTAAATCGTCTGTTGAGCAAAATATCGTTTTCCTATAAAGTTACCAATGAAATTTCGTAAGGACCAAAATCGCGTGCAAGTCCATAAAAAGGGCCGGCTTTGCGTTTTTGGGGAAGGGTGGGGGCTTAGATATAATCTACCATCTCTGTTTTGCTGGGTGGAGTAGGGACCTCTGATGGATTTAAGCATTTAAGAAACCATGACAGGGGTTCTGCCTTATGTTTATTTTGGGAGGTTATCCCTGTTTTGCTGGATGGGGTAGGGGCCTCTGATGGATTTAAGCATTTAGGAAACCGTGACAGAAGTTCTGGGGATAACTAGCTCATACTGCCTAACAGTCTCGGGGACCCCTAAGCACCTGAGAAGGCACAGTAACGGGATGAGGGGAGGGGCCCTTACCTATCTCTTCTGATAAATGATGATAAAGATTTTAAAAGACTGTTGTTTTTCTTGCTGACAATGATGACGATGATGATGATAGTTATGCTCACGCCTCTCCCCACACGCCTCTCCCCACTGAACAAAACCAAGTTTTCTTAAATTTCTTATCTATCTATTAATCTATCTATCTGTTTATCTATCTGTTTCAAACCGAAACAATAGACTGATAGATCTAGGCACACACACACACACACACACACGCACACACACACACACACACACACACACACACACACACACACGCACACACACATACACAAACGAACACACACACGAACACACACATTATGCATACATATATATATACGTATATAGGTATATGTATATATATAACTATATACTATGTATATATATGTGCATATATATATATATGTATATATATGTATATATGTATATATATGTATACATATATATATGTATGTATATATTTGTATGCATATATATACATATATATATGTATATGTATATATATATATATACACACACACATACACATACGATAGTTGTTGTATATATATTACATAATCGCCCTTGCAGATCTCACGGTGTCTCTAACCGCCGGACCCGTTTGTATATGCTTAGCCCTGGGTGGCGGCCTTCGAAAGAAACAACAGCCAAGTCAACAAGGCTGTCAGAATAAACATTAACAGCAGTGGTAACAACAATAAACACAAAAACAACAATAACAACAACAACAACAACAACAACAACAACAACAACAGCAACAAATAGAACAATATTGAGAACGCAACACACGTAGTGTGTATATCATGCGTATGTGACTATGTATATATATATATATATATACATATACATATATATATATATATATATATATATATATATATATATATGTATATATATGTATATGTATGTATGTATGTATAACTGAGACAAAGATACACAAATGTACAG
>NC_142950.1:30952248-30957248 GCF_046866305.1 Octopus bimaculoides | reverse complement strand
TGTGCGTCTGTGTGTGTGTGTGTGTGTGCGTGTGTAGGGCTAGTTTATACAAACAAGACAAACAAAATACAATACTTAAGAGTGCTTACGTTGACTTAGTAGTAGTTGAAGCACCTAACAAGTGCTTCGGTACGAAACTCCAGGCCCTTCAGTCACTTAGTATCTCGTATGCTAATGCTTATATGTACACATACACATCCATACACAAACACAGTAGCTGTGTGGTAAGTAGCTTGCTTACCAACTACATGATTCTGGGTTCAGTCCCACTGCGTGGCAACTTGGGCAAGTGTCTTCTACTATAGCCTCGGGCCGACCAAAGCCTTGTGAGTGGATTTGGTAGATGGAAACTGAAAGAATCCCGTCGTATATATGTATATATATATATATGTATATATATATTATATATATTATATATATATATATATATATGTATGTGTGTGCGTCTGTGTTTGTCCCCCCAACTTCGCTTGACAACCGATGCTGGTGTGTAATATAGCGGTTCGGCAAAAGAGACCGATAGAATAAGTACTAGGCTTACAAAGAATAAGTCCTGGAGTCTATTTGCTCGACTAAAGGCGGTGCTCCAACATGGCCGCAGTCAAATGACTGAAACAAGTAAAAGAGTAAAATAGAGTAAAAGAGTATATATATATATATGTATATATATATATATATATATATATATATATATATATATATATATATATGGGGGAAGGGGAAGAGAGGACGAATAAGCGACAGAAGGAGATAGACAGATAGATAGATAGATAAATAGATGGAGAGGGAGAGAGAGAGAACATAGTTTCATCTCCAGATATCTCTGTGAACTTGGAAGTAGAAAAGTATTGAATTTACTTTAATATAGTTCATTCGCTTTTTTGCCCCTCCACAATCTTTCGCACATGAAATAAAACAACGTTGTGAGAGATGGGGGGGGGGCGTTATGTAATAATTTTGTGTTATTTAAGGAAGAAAAGAGAAGTTGATGGCTTTACGTCAGGTTTAATATAGTTGTTATGGCGTCGGTTTAACTTATGACAGCCAGTTTAAGACTCAACGATGGTTGAACGCGCAGACACACACAAACTCACACTCACGCGTACGCACAGACAGACAGACAGAAAGACAGACAGACAGGCAGAAAGACAGACAGACAGATACTAACAGACAGACACACACATACACACACACATACAAATTTGCGATTATTTTACTGCGCAGGCATGGCTGCGCCGTAAGAAGCTTGCTTCCCAACCACATGGTTTCTGGGTTCAGTCCCAGAGCATGGCACATTGGGCAAATGTTTTCTACTATAGCCTTGGGCCGACCAAAGCCTTGCGAATGGATTTCGTAGACGGAAACTGAAAGTGAAATTTCGTAAGGTGGTATCTAATTAAAATATCTCAAATTTTATTGCTTTTTTTTTTTTTTTAACATATTCTCCTCCATATTTTAACTAGATATTTACTAACGGAAATAAATATTTAAAAAATATTTTCTTCCCCTTTTTAATGTTATTTTTGGCAGTCTAATTTTATGTTACTGAAATGCAAGTTCACACATTCTTCTTAGAAGTTCCCGTAGTTCATTACCGTATTAATTATGCTCAATAAAGTTAATCATCACTCAAGATTTTGAAAACGTTTGGTATATATATGTATATTTTGGAATTAAAGAAACCAATACAAATTAACAGTTGAAAAGAAATATGCGTACATGAATAAATATTATTGCATATATGCGTTTCTTGATATTTATATAGAATTTTTGTAACAAAACGTACATGTGACAAAGACATAAGTATAAATTTTGTTTATGTCTTGTGGGTCTCCAATATCTGAGCTTTATGAAGCAAGTTTGGCCGCCCTCATATATATAGAGAAACGAAGACATTAAAAAGAGGAAGAAGTGGATACGAAGTGGTGTTTGGGCGACCGATCTTGGTAGAGAAAAAAGAATGTCATGGTGAGTTAGTAAGGAGAGCAAAGCAAGACGGGACTTACGTGGGCTGGCAGGACGATTTTATTTTTCCTCCACTTTTGTGTTTTTTCTGTCCTTGTGTATTTCCCTCTGTGTTTCGACCCTGTGTGGTTAATAAAAAATAATGAAGTCGTCAGGTATGTATATGTATGTGTAGATGTGTATGCGTGTGTATGTGTGTGTGTGTGTGTGTGTGTTTAATAACGTACCGTATATAGTATGTCTGTTCTTTTGTATGCAGTATAAATTAAGGAAATAGAAGCACTTGTAGAGAGAGACAAAAAATTTTATATTATACCTGCCAACCTTGCAACTGCTGCGATAATTATTAATATATATATGACAGGCTTCTTTAAGTTTCCGTCTACCCAATTACACTCACAAGGCTTTCGTCGACTCAAGGCTATAGTAGAAAACACTTGCCCAAGACGTCATGCAGTGAGACTGAACCCGGAACCACGTGATTGGGAAGCAAGTTTCTTACCACGCAGCCACGCCTGCACCTAATATATATATATATATATATACATACACATATATATGTATGTATGTATATATATATATATGTGTGTGTGTGTGTGTGTGTGTGTGTGTGTGTGTGTGTGTGTGTGTGTGTATGCGACGGGCCTCTTTCGATTTCCATCTGTCAAATCCACCCACAAGGCTTTGGTTGGCCCGAGGCTATGGTTGAAGGCACTTGCACAAGGTACCACGTAATGGGACTGAGTTTGCAACCATGTCGTTGGGAAGCAAGCTTCTTACCACACAGCCCACACAACCACGCCTGCGCCTATGTCAGTGTTTTCTGAAGATCACAATCAGAGTCAAACGGAAATCAACATGCAATATTACTAATGTGAGATCTATCGTCACACAAATCTTGCAACAGCCTGTCAAGGGACCCTAAAATCCCCTCGTGTGTCATTATGCATTCGTTCTAGACAATCATCTGGTAACTCTTAAAAACTTGTCGCTTTTCGAATTCTTGGCAATACTGCAAACAGTTGCATCACTTACACGTGGCCCAGTACCAAGGCGGTGCCCCAACATTCCTGCAGTTCAAAGACTGAAACAATTGAAAGATAAAAGGTCGAGTGAAGAAGGAATGAGAAAACAGAATATATCACATGATCGCCTGAAGGAATATGGTGGCAATACCCAAAGAAATAACTCAAAGTAGCAGACTAGCCAAAGTAGCAGACGAACCAAAAGTGCCATTCCAGTTCCACCAAGTGCATCAAAGGAGCAAATTTCAGTTTATTTCTGAAACTTGGAGTCTGGGTATGACATTAAACTGCATCCGGTTGTGGGATCCTGGATCGGGAGCTCCAAGATTTTGAGGAACGTAGAATCATCTCTTAGCCATTATTGTCCCCCATGTCTACTCTGACCCGGAGTAGAAGCACCTGTCAGGGTCCTGGTCATAGGGTAAATTTCATGTAACCATCCGAATCAAAGTACGATGAACTCACCGGATTCAGCATGGTGGACGTGATCTGATTTGGCAAATTAACTTATTGAACCAACGGCGAATATCATAAGATGTTGAACGGATGAACAGAAAACAACAAACTGTCAATGGCTAGGGTCATAATTATGGCCTGTGCAGATGAAATATTTCAGCTCTCGAAAAACCAATGTAGCTAAAACTCCAAGGCCAGATATTCAAGCCTCATCGCTTGATCGTGACGTCTGGCGCGGAGGTGTTACATTGCTCCAATCAAGTCATCAGAACTGGATATTTGAGCTCTACCAAAAATAGCAGAATAGTCTCCCATCAGGTTACAGTTAATTTGAATTCATTGTTATTGACATATATGTGGATCGAACTGTTGTGAAGTAATTCAATTCGCCGAGATCTCTCCATGGATATGTTGGCGCCACGTCTGAGCCGGCTGACTTCTGTGCAGCAGTATATTCCGAATATTATTTCATCAGTATCATGTTATGATGACACCCCTGGTACCTTTTACGGTATGTTGGAAATTGCGTCGTTTCATATGGGCCTTTTTTCTCACAGTAGGCGTGAAACCATAGGTTTCTAGACGGGGAGGGGTAGCAGTGATGTTTATATGTACATAAGAGGACGGCATTATTAGTCCTAGCAAAAAATATTTCCCGTATTTTTCTCTCTTGCTTCTTTCTTATTCTCTCTCTCTCTATTTCTTCCTCTCAATCTCCCTAGCTAACTATTTACTGATCTATGTGTCTATCATACATACATACACACATACATATATACATACATACATACGTGAATGTATATTTGCATGTATATAAATGTGTGTGTGTGTGTGTATTATACACATATGCCAACATATATACACGTATATACATGTATATGCAAATACACATACGTACGCATGTAACATTTCAATTGCATTATTTCTTGCTGTGAAAATACTTTTCTTTGTTTTTCTGGTTTTTTCTATCCACCATCTAACTGTTGAGAAATAAACCACAAAAATAAAAAAAAAGGAAAGAAAAACAGTTGCCAAAAAACTTCCCAATGTCAATAATGGGTCCATCATTCTGTTCAAACCAACGAATTGGGGCAAAAACGACCTCAAAAGCTTTGCGCATAAAAAAAAGCATGCAAAAGGACAACCGTTTTTCAGAATACAAGTCGAATTTTTCAGACCAAAATTTAAAGCCAAAGATGGTAGGTCGACTTATACACCAAAACGACTTTGGCGGATCAAAAGTTTCATATGAAATGACACCGGAATTTAGAATGAAAGCGACGATTTTGAATGCTTTACGGCGACTTATATACCTGAACAATCGATAGGATATCTTTATGTATCAACATTGTCTATAAATTACTTTATTTTATTTATATAAGACTGAACATAAATATGACAATATAATTTATCGATCCTGAAAGGATGAAAGGCGAAGTCGACCTCGTTCTTTTCTACTGTAAGCACAAGGCTCGAAATTTTTGGGGAGGAGACCAGTCGATTAGATCGACCCCACTACGCAACTGGTACTTGAGAATCTAAACTGTCCAACGA
>NC_142950.1:30944748-30949748 GCF_046866305.1 Octopus bimaculoides | reverse complement strand
TCATGAAGGTATTTGTGATTCTATTAAAATTGTGAACTATATAGACATATGTCAAGATAAGCCAAACTATGGGCAACAAAATGTCCACGTGACGTCGAGGAATGGTGAACCAATTAGACAGAAACAGAGGTAGAGCAATGAATAAATAATGAATGTTGGAGACAGCATTTGGAAATTTGTTTGTATATATGTATATATATATGTGTGTGTGTGTATCTACACACACATACGTATACACACACAGAGACACACACACATATGTATACACACATACATGTACATGCATATATATATATGTGTGTGTATATTTACAGAAATATTGTATATTTACACATATCTTCATATACAAATACTTATGTATATGTATATATATATATATGTGTGTGTGTGTGTGTAGTGTGTGTGTGTGTGTGTGTGTGTGTATACACACGCGTATATATATACAAACATATAGATATACATATACATACAAATATTCACATACAGAAGCACATATATAAGTACATACACAATTGTACATACGTGCTCATTTATATATACATACATCTATGTATATATCCATATTACATTTTGTAAGATTAGATATATGGTTGTACACACATATATATATATGTATTATATATATGTATATAAATATACATGTGCTATGTATAAAATTATATATATATATATATATATATATATATATATATATATATATATATATATATATATATATATCCCGTTTATATAAATAATATTTGACGTAGTGTGCGGGCAAAGAAAATGGCGAACAACAATTTTGCGGTTGATTTAATTTGTGGCAGTTTTGAAATCTAACCGTCCCAATGCAAATGAATCTAGGTAGGAAAAGAAGAGTGTCTGGGAAGTACTGTGTTGTTCATATTGAGATTGGCAGAACTGATATAATCTTGAACACCTGACAAAAGAGGGAGAAAAAAAATGATGAATTGAGTTTATGAGGAGGGATGAAGGGCTTGAGGTGGAAAAGAATAATAAAGATGATGATGACGACGACGATGACAATGACGACGACGATGATGATGATGGTAATGAAGATGGTGGTGGTAGCGGTTGTGAAGCTGACTGTTTACAGTATTATTATTATCATTACTACCTTTGCTGCTACCGCTACTGCTCGTACAACAACAACAATAACAATAATAACAAATAGTGATAATAATAATAATAATAATAATAATAATAATAATAATAATAATAATAATGATGATGATGATGATGAATTTTTTTTACTGGCCACAAGGGCCCAAGACAATAGGGGATATATCAAAGGACGTCATACAACGCGGAAAACACAAAACAGGTGGAGTTTTCACCGATCAGGGAGAGATATTATAAGATTATAAACAGAGATTAGGAAAATAAATAATCAATAAATAAAATCCCCAATAACGGGGTAGTAGTAGTAGTAATAGTAGTAGTAGTAGTAGTAGTAGTAGTAGTAGTAGTAGTAGCAGCAGCAGCAGTAACAGCAATAATAATAATAATAATAATAATAATAATAATCCTTTCCACAAGGTCCGAAATTTGGGGGAATGGGGAAGGGACTAGTCGATTACCTTGATTCCACCCCCACCCCCCAGTGTTTCACTAGTAATTAATTTATCGACCCCGAAAGGATGAAAAGCACAGTTCAACTCGGCGGAATTTGAACTCACAACGTAGCGACGGGCGAAATAATGCTAATCATTTTATCCAGCATGCTAACGATTTCGTCAGCTTACAACCTTCATAATGATGATGATGATAATAATAATAATAATAATAATGATAATAATAATAATAATAATAATAATAATAATAATAATAATAATGGCGGAGCATCATAGTCATGTGTTGAGAGGAATTCTTTCGGGTTTCGATAATTCACCTCTGGAAACATGGGTGTTTCGTTCATCATCCTTAACAACCCTTATTCAGGGACCTTTTGAGCGGGATGGACTACTTGACCTGAAGGAAATTCTAACTGGGCCCCACCTGCAAGGTCATGCGCTGTTAATCTTGATATGAGATCACCATGTCGCGCACATACTGTTGTGATGCATGTGCCTGGTGTACCCTTATCAGATGGGTAGTCATGATGGGTAGCTGGGCTTCGTATATTTGTATCCCAGTGTCACTTTGATGGCATTCGCTGCTCTCTCAGTCAATAATAATAATAATAATAATAATAATAATAATAATAATATGGTAAAAATGTGACTGCAGCTCACGAGGACATATTTGTCTGTATTTTCATGTTTGCGTTTGTCCCCTATCATCGCCTGACAACCGATGCTGGTTTGTTGGTGGTTCAGCAAACGGTTCCGACAGAACAAGTACCAGATTTTTTTAAAAAGTCCTCGGTTCGACTAAAGCCCAAGGAGGTGGTGCTCTAGCATGGCTGCATGTTCAATAACAGGAACAAGTAACAGAAATTATTGTCAAAGACCACCACGATAAGGAATGTTTTTTAATCTAAGAATCAACATTCTCAACAGGCGACAGTATATTGTTAAGAGAAACGGAAAAAAATTATCCAAATATAAAGGTTTTCAAAAAGCGATAACAAAAATTCCGTGTTTAAAAGCTGGAATAAATCTTATTACAATAAGTTCTTTGTTTTGGAATCTGATGCAAGACAGATTACCAAAAGTCTAAGATTTGCACAAAGAGCGCCAGCGAGACAGTGTGGTAAGAACTATTATTTTGTTCTATATTTTGCGCCAACAAAGTATTCAAATTCATTGCTCACATCTTTCTACTAGTTTTCCCATACCTTGACTGGAGAAATCCTTATACATTACCTCGAAGAATTCATCGAACAAATTTTTTTTAGCTCGTATTTTGACCCAATACGAAACCCGCGAGCGAGCGCGGAGAACACGAGCAACGACGTCGTTTCCGGTTGCAAAACCAACCTGGGCGGAATTTTAACTCACAACGTAAAGAGCGGACGAAATGCCACAAAGCATTTTGTCCGGTGTTCAGCTAAATCTGCTAATTCACCAACGTAAATATATAGCATAGAATAACAAGGAAAAAGATACAGCCTTAAAATGTAAAAGTGTCGAGATTAATATAATCAGCGTAAATACATTCCTTCAGTTTTATAGTAATGAACATCGGCATGTTAAGTTTGAAAAGAAAAAAGAAAAAGAAAACTGGCAACATGACCATCCCCAAATATAACAATATCTGTTTCAACACACGATTTCACATCAAGAATCTTGCAAAACAAATATATAACGGAACAACGTGAGCCCTAGCCAGGCTAGCAAGACACTGAAGAACACTGTATTCAGTTGCCTACGGAAAACCGTGACGACTCAACAGTTTCACTTTATTAAACAATGTGTCTCCTCCAAAATATCGTTAGCAAGGAGGGACACACATATAAGATAGAAGAAAGCAAAGGACCACTGATGAGGTCACAGAAGTGTGACGAAAGAACTCTGGCCGAAATACAATTAATGCAATATAAAGCTGAAGCAAATTAACACCAAATATATAGTGCTTGTGCTTTTATTGCCTAACTGGCAACATGACCATCCCCAAATACAACAATATTTATTTCAACACAAGATTTCACATCAAGAATCTTGCAAAACAATTATATAAATGAAAATCAACAGTCTTAAATTAAAGGTAATAAATAAATAAAGAGTTATGCAAATTAAATATGTAACGTTACAGGATATATTACTATTTGGTGGATCTGTTTAGTAGGGATGGTTATATATGTTTATAAGTAGCCTAAAAAAATCTTATGAAAAAATTTCATGTCGGCATTTATTGAAAATCTCTGATCTGAAAATAGTCAACAGATGTAATAAAGTTCATAAGTATGAAATACGTGGGTTTTAGTCGTACTTCTGTACGGCTTGTAGCATATTTCTATTTCTGTACGGATTGTGGCATTTAGCTTTTAGTTCCATATATATATATATACAGCATGCAACTTCGAAGGATCTTCATTTGATATCGAAAATACGGAACCACGTTCTTTCAATTCCCAAACATAGACGCATAAATTTGCTATACGTTCCTCTTTCCTATATTCCTGAAAGAGGGAAGTATAATTGAAATGTCAATGCTTAAATTTTATATCCCGCCCCGCGCTCCGAATCGACTGTGGAATGAAGGTGATGATGATGATGATGATGATGATGATGGTGGTGGTGGTGGTGGTAGTGGTAACGATCATGAACGCGAATTTGATGAATGCGATGATGACGAACGCGATGACGATATCGAATGTGATAATAATGTCGACTGTAATCATCGTTGTCATCGTCATCATCGTTCTCCTCGTCATCACCCTTCCTTACCTCTTCTTCCTCCTCTTCTTCATCATCATCGTCATCATCATCATCATCATCAACGTCACCATAAACATCCGCTACAGCTGTCCGTTACAATTTATTGGGCTGTCTATAATTCCGATTTAAACTTTTCATTTTTCATCTACGTTGTATTATATACGTACATGTATATTTGCGTACATACATACATACATACATGCATTTATACATGCATGCGTACAATCATGTGTGTTTAGATATGCCAGCACGTAGAGGTGCATAAATATATATATACATGTATATACACATATACACTGACCATATGTTTATAAATACGTACATATAGATATCCATAATTATATGTATATACATATATGCGTGAGTATATATATATATATATATATATATATATATATATATATATATGCATATATATATATGTATATATGTACATATATATAAGTATATATATATACATATACATGTCTGTGTGCGTATATATGTATATATATATATATATATATATATATATAGATGTATATATATGTATATGTATATGTGTATATATAAATATGTATATGTATTTATTTACATATATATATATATATATATATATATATATATATATATATATATATATGAATATATATATATATATATAAGTATTATATATATATATATATATATATATATATA
>NC_142950.1:30932927-30935427 GCF_046866305.1 Octopus bimaculoides | reverse complement strand
TCTGCAAGTGTGTGTGTGTGTGTGTGTGTGTGTGTGTGTGTGTGTGTGAGTGTGCGTGCATGTTTATGCATGTGTATGCATATCCATCCATCCATCCATTTATCCATCCATTTATCTATCTATCTATCTATCTATCTAACGTCATAAGATTTCATAAACTTCGAGAGAATGCGAAATAGTTCTGTATATATATATATATATATATATACAGTAATCTCTCGATTATCGTGTGTGTTACGTTCCAAATCCTCCCACAGAAATAATTCCCTTTGCACGATATAACATGATATAACCCGATAAAAACAAGTCTGAAACAGCTGTAGAGAAACACAATCCATCTTTAGTTATTTATTTATCATTCACTTAACTCGGAACCTGCAATTCATTTGCATCTAGAGTCTATACAATGCGCTGCAATACGTGTAGTGAGTGTACCTATGTGTGTGCTTGACGACTCGCTGTGTATTCAGTCAGCCATTTGTGAATGTACGCAAAATCGGAGTACAAATACGTGTGTACTTTAGTAAGTATGTATTTATTCTTAAACATTGTACTCGATAGCGTTATCACTGTGCTTTACTATTTAAAGACCTACTTCTCTTGAATCCTGGAAATATTTTACATACGTACATACATTCATATATACATACAGGTGAATAAATTATCGTCTAAATTACGCAAAAATGAAAATGACATCTCATTTTAACAGATATATTTATCAAAATTACATAAAAAGATCTGGAAATACTAAGGAGTAAATTTATTCAATAAAATCGCCATTAGTTTCAACCACGGCCTGCAGACGACTTCGGAATCTTCTGCAAATCTTCTGGACGGTCTCCTTGTTTAAGTTGGTCAATGCTACCATAATCTTTGCCTTCAGTTCACCTTTGGTGTTACAATGAGTTTTGTTAGTCTCTCGCTCAACTGCAACCCACACATAATAATCAAGGGGGTTGCAGTCTGGGGAGTTAACTGGCCAGCTGTTATGGGTGGTGTGGTCACAGAAAATGTCTGACAGCCATGACTGAGTTCTCCTACTTGTGTGGCATGGTGCAGAGACCTGTTGCTAGACACAGGGTCTTTCAGCAACCACCCTCTTGACTCAGGGCAGCACTACCTCCTCCAGGTACTTGATGTAGGCCTCCGTGTTGAGTCTGAGGCCGTGTGGAAAGACGAATGGAGGTGTAATGTCACCATCACTAGTGATCACTCCAAACACCATGATGTTGACTGGATGACTGATTTTTTATCACTCACGGATTGACATTCAAACTCTGGAGCTATTGGCGCGAATACCAAGTAATATAGCATGTCCTTTCCAGATGTATAACAGAGTGAATTGCGTCATGATGCTGTTTTTCTCACAGACAGTGCCCAGCAGACCCTACAATACTGTATAGTCGACAAAATCAAAAACAAACAATGCGCATGCGATAAATTGAAAATACAAAATACCGACAATTTACCCATCGCACCCAGTATATACACACACAAATACACACACACAAATACACAGAGAGAGAGAGAGAGAGAGAGAGAGAGAGAGAGAGAGAAAGAGAGAGAAAGAGAGAGTGATAGAGAGTGAGCCTGCCAAAAAAAAAAAAAAACAATATATACACACTTCAGGAAAGGAAAAAGTTAAGTTTGTATAAATATTTAACTTGTATAAGTGCCTCTGTAAATATAAATAGTTGTTACAATGTTTCATTGAATTGCAATAACACCGAATTAAAATATTCATACAGATCTTTCTTTCCATGAAGTGTGTATACATAATTTGGGTGGACTCTGTATACACACACACACACACACACACACACACACACACACACACACACACACACACACACACACACATACATATATATATATATATATATATATATATATATATATATATATGTGTCACATTGTATATATCATTCACACACACATATATACGTGTCTTCGTGAAGAGTCGGACAAAGAGGCCTGCAAACCTCTCGAACCTCTTTAGAAGTTGTATAGAACGAAAATACAGAGTAATTAATTATTGTGAATAGATTATGTATATATACATGGGTACACATATGCATATATTCACATATAAGTATACCTATCTATGTATCTATCTATCCATTCATCTATCTATTATAATATGAACATATATATATATATATATATTATATTTACAGACATGAACAGACACACTCATACAATTCACACACACATACGCGCACACACATTCACACAAGCACACACACACACACACACCCACACACATTCCCGAAAGGCTGAAAGGCAAAGTCGACCTCGGCGGAATTTGAGCTCAGTACGTAAAGATGGACGAAACGCCGCTAAGCACTTTTTTCTGGCGTATTAACAATTTTGCCTGCTTGCCTCTTTTGAACAATGAACATAAAAACTGATAACACAAAAGGAACATATTTGGGAAAGAATGTATCAACTTAGTAGTTAAACGAAAAGCGTAGTTTCGTAATGTTTCGCGCATAAGCCC
>NC_142950.1:30920427-30925427 GCF_046866305.1 Octopus bimaculoides | reverse complement strand
GCTCACCTGCGACGGACCGGCTTCCCGTCCAAGTGGGGAACCTATACGCCAATGAAACCGGGAAACTGGCCATTATGAACCAGGCATGGCTCGAGAAGGAACAGAATCATATATGGTACATAGACCCTCGGGAAAATTTGTCCAGTATATCACATATGATATACAGAAAAGGCAAAGAGTTAAGCTAACGAAATTCATTTTCAGTCATCTAGGTTGCATCACGATGTTTTGGTTTTCAAACACTTTGGGTGCTTTTAGCCGAGATAATCTCTGACATGCATTCGGATTAGATTTCTAAAATGAGGAAAATTCATCCCTTTGTTTCACTAGTTACAGCGGCACTGGAAAAAGTTCATGGCTGCTTCTCGTTTTTCTATGAATAATTCTTAGAACTGAGGAAAGCATCATATGATGCTTATTTTGCAAGAAATTAAACTGAGCCAGTGAGTTTTCTACAAACATAGTGTGACAGAGAATGCTAACGAATGAACAGAATACAAGTCGCTTGTTTAGCAATGCAAAATAAGAACAGCGGTACTAAAAAAGGTCATGCATGGCCACTTCTCGTTTTTCTACGAATAATTTTTAGAAACGAGGAAAGCACTTTATGGTGCCTATTTTGCAAGAAATTAAACTGAGTCAGCGAGTTTACCACAAATATAGTGCAACAGTAAGACAGAGAATGCCAGCGAAGGAACAGGATACAAGTCGCTTATTTAGCAATGCAAATTGAGAACAAGTAATCGGAGAGACATGCCATCATTACGATAGACAGATTGTCATTGATTGTACAGGATCGGCGAACTCCCGAAAGATCTCGCAACATCCGTCAGTTTATGTCGATGTTTATTGCGAAAAGTCAGTTGGTAGTCATAATTTGCAAATCAAAATAAGCTCCACAGCTGGCTAACAACAGGTCGACGAAATGCCGAGCTAACGTACAGATATACTTTGCTTTGAACCAATGCAACAACCGCTGACATCTGGTGTCTCAGGGGACATAACCGGAGAATTATCTCCAAGATCCAAACCAAACTAAATTTACGTATTTGACTGACTTTTCCGACCGCTTCCTGTTTATTTTACATTTGAATATACAATGCTAGCTTCCATTCGGCGTAGTGCTACGCACGTAATGTAATGTAATGTAATGTATGTATGTATGTATGTATGCATGCACGTACGTACGTACGTATGTATATATTTATGTACGTATGTATCTGTGTATGAATACATATATATATATATATATATATATATATATATATATATGTATGCATATGTATATGTATGAATGTGTGTGTGGGAAGGATGTACATATACATAGAAAGAGAGAGAGAGAGAAGGGAAATAGGTATATGCATGAATGTATACAATATACACATGACTTCCACTCATGTTCTATACGTGTACGTGTGTACATGCATGTATATGCATATATCGATGTATGTGTGTGCGTATACAGATAGATAAATAGAAAGATATGTATATACATATATGTGCATATACTGTGTGATGTATATATGTATATATATATATATATATATATATATATATATATATATATATATATCACGACTGAAGCTTATTAACATCTGTAAGACACATCTTTCATCAGAAGCTTAGAAGCTTCGCTAATTTTTTTCACCTTGTTCGCTCCACGTGTTACCCACCTCATCGCCCTCTCCGACTCCTCCTGCACATCCACCACTACCACCATCATCTCAACCTCCCCCTCCACCTCCTCCTCCTCCTCCTACTACTACTACTACTACTACTACTACTACTACTACTACTACTACAGATAACCATGTTGTTCAAATGTCCCAACGTCCCGACGGCATTATATATTACTTCCAAATTTTGGCACAAGGCTAGTAATTTCGGTGGAGGTATATAGTGAATTACACCCACCCTAGTGCTCATCTGGTACTTATTTCTTCAAATCTCAAAAGGATGAAAGGCTAAGTCGACCTCGGCGGAATTTGAACTCAGAACGTAGAGACTGACGAAACGCCGCTAAGCGTTTGGCCGGGCGTACTCAGCGATTCTTATTTCTTGTTGTTCCTACATTAGTCTTCGTCTTTGTTTTTCTATAAATATATATATATAAATTTGAACTATATATACATTTTGAGTTCAAATCCCGCTTGGGTCAATAAATTAAGTACCAGTGAAACATTGGGGCCCTGTGCCTATAGTAGAAAGGATTACTATTATTATTATTATTACTATTATTATCATTATTATTATTATTATTACTATTATTATTATTACTATTATTATTATTATTATTATTATTACTATTATTATTATTACTATTATTACTATTATTATTATTATTATTATTATTATTATTATTATTACTATTATTATTATTATTATTATTACTATTATTATTATTATTATTACCTCGCCTTACGGAAGACGGAATTATTGTTTTCAGTCGTGTCTTTTTGTTTGTTTGTTTGTCCGTGGACAAGGTATCTCAAGAACCGCTGGATGGATTCGGATGAAACTTTCAGGAATATTTAGCCTCGTGACTGGCAGGAACTGATTAGATTTTGGGATCGATCCAATATAGGATCAGGATTCTGGATTATTTTTCCATTTTTTTTTTTTTTTTTGCTTAATTTTCGCGAGCTGTCGGGTTCATTTTTAGTATTCTCGTTTGAGAGATATTCTCATTTTAAACATAATCTCCGGCTAATCGTTGAGAGGACGCTGGTGATGCCTTGGCGGAGGTTTGCGCTCTCTGAGTGCTCTTGTTATTATTGGTTTTACTTTTTTCTTAATTTAAAAAAAATTTTTGATTGCAAAGAAATTCTAAAAAGATTAATTCTAAAATACTAGGCTTTTAGAGGGTGTCGTTAAACATTTTCAATTGCAAGCAGCTGACAAGAAACGTGTTAAACCATCTGCGGACACAATCAGTAAATAATGCCGTTGTTGAAAGAATTATTTTCTCTCTCTTTGGTGCCTGGTGTCGAAAACATAAACGAGAAGAATTTGAATTCAAACCAATATCTTGGATGCAGGCATGAGAATTAGATTTCATCATTCATTTAAATCTGCTGCCAAGGCATCGCACACATGCACATAAGTACAGTCAAATTAAATACTCATTTATTGTACATTACTAAAACGGTTTACAGCGGTAAGATGCTCACGTCTATTCATGAAAAATTATTTACTACGAGGTAGACTGTGCCAACAGCTGTAGAAAAAAAAAAAAACAGCCGAGAGAATATGAGACAACCATCAAGTGGAATGGGGGGGGGGTAACAAGTTTTATGCTGTCCTAGATATGCACTGTGTACAAATGCCTCAGTCTGTCTAGCTTCACATAGGTACCATCAGATGTTTACAATCCACCAACGTAAACAGCAATGATAGGATTGTGAATTTGACGACTGTTTCGGTGGCTCGCAGGACTCAATTCAGTTGCTGTTGTTGCTGTTGTTGCTGTTGTATACCTACGTTGGCAAAAAACAACCGAGCAGTCCCATGATCAAAAGCGCTCTAGCCGTGGCCATCAGATATAAAAATTATTTTTACTCTAGAACAGCGGTTCTCAACCAGTTTTTTTTTACCTATGGATCCCTTCAATTCCTATTTTATTCTATTGGTCCCCATTACGATTCGGTGTTTAAAAAGTTCCATTACACTGTGTAGCATGATTTTTGTCCTTGGGTAGCAACTGTTATTTCCAATTTGCTTAGCCCTAGAAGGTATGAAAATGGTTAATATTTCCTTCAAACTTTGCTTTTCTTACAATTATTCAACCCCCAAAACTATCTGTCACAGCAGTTCAGTGTGAGTTTTGGCGTAACTTTAACATTCACTGAAATCGGGCTGTTTCCACCCGTAACAGAATCTTACGTTGGATGAATGCACCTCTTACACGAGATACACTAATGAATAGGAGAGTAGCGGGGGCGCCACGAATCGTACGGATCCCGGAAAATGCGGAACGCGTCAGAAAGCATTGATACGGAGTCCAAATCACTCTACTCGGAGGCATTTCACTGACCTTGGCATCAGTAATCGATCGGTAAGGTGCATTTTGCATTAAGACCTGCATTTCTAACTGTACAAATTGGTCATTGGACAACAGTTGAAACTATGGGACTATGCATAGAGCAATGCTGGAGAGAGTGGAGGCCTACTTCCAAGAACGCCTTCAGAAATGCACCAATCAAAACGGACACCACATAATAGGTGTTGTTTCCACACTTGATTTTCACAAATGCTAATTCAATGCAAACACATTGATGTCAATAAAATTTGTTTGTAGCTAAATTTAATGATTTTTGTGAATTTTTCAAAAACGTCTGTTCTCTCTGCCCCACCCTGTAGAAGTATTAGTATTATCGATATTTTCCCGTCAGTCTCATAAGAAGAAAGCCGTTAAACTTTAAAAGAGACCACAAGAAAGAAAACGTTAATGAAGTGACGTTACGAAAACGAATTCGAAGAAAATTTACGAAAAACAACAACAATAACAACAACAGCAGCAACAACACAGAGAAAGGACGAAAAGTTGAAAGCAACTCAATAACGAAATCAAAATTCCGGCAAACAGAACAATACAAAAAAGCAATAAAACAAAGAAAGTGGGGAAGGAAAAATAATATAAAAAAAAAAAATAAAAAAAATTCGACAAAAACATGGGAAAAAAATCAACAAGAAATATAGACAAAGCAATGACGGCTCTACAAATTATTTTCGAGATGACAATGTTATTTTCTGCTTTGTTTAAGAAATACCTCGTATTTATTATTTTGTGTTTTCTTTTCATCCAACGCTAGATATTTTTATGTTTTTATTAAAGTTTTCTTGGCATTTTGTTTCGTTTTTTGTATTTGTTGTTGTTGTTGTGTGTGTGTGTGTGTTATTTTCAAGTTCTACACAAAAATGCAAACTGCTCAACACTAGGTATATGTGCAAATGTGTTTGTACGTTATACAGTTTCTCGCACTATCTCTCTCTCTCTCTCT
>NC_142950.1:30915427-30917927 GCF_046866305.1 Octopus bimaculoides | reverse complement strand
ACACGCGCGCACTCACACACACATACATGCCCACAAATATGCTCATACATATACACAAGCACACCCACACGTACATACACATGCAGGTAGAGGTAGACACACAGATAAGTACACACCCAACAAAAGTACACACACAGCGTCTCACACATTCTTAGACACGGACAAGAAGTTGAAAAATACACACACACACACACACACACACGTGCACGCGCTCAAACGCACACCCCCAAATATACACAAACAGTATCGACATACACAATACACAAATATGTACACATACATGCATATACGTACTAAGTTATGGCGATATGTTTGATGTGATGGTTAATTTCAGCTCAGCAGCAAATAGACGTTAAGAAAAATATGAAAATATTTTCTCACAGACCGTTAAGTTATTTAAAATTTTTGTAGATAAAGCATGGATATCCTTTTACGAGAAGCGGGGAGCACGAGACATGGACCATGATCAGTCGGATCGCACGAGGCTTGGCTCTCCACGAGGCGAGCCGCATGAGTTATGGCTCATCATCGAAGGCAGGTGGTGGGGGTGCATGAGATAAAGCTCATGATGAGACGAACTGCATGAGACATGGCTTATAAGCTGGGCCGCATGTGACATTGCTCATCAAGTGAGTCACTGAGGTATGTTTCAAGAGGCGGGCCGCATAAGACATGGTTCGTCATATCGGACGTGAGTCATAGCTCATCATAAGGTGGGCTGCATGAGACATGGTTCATCATGATGTGGGCCGCATGAGACATGGCTCAACATCAAGTAGAACCGCTGTGACATTTTTCATTAACAAGCGGGCCGCATGTAAGACGGCTCATCATATCGGGCATGTTTCATCGACAGATGGGCCGCATGAGACATGGCTCATCATATCGGGCATGAGGCATAGCTCATCATTAGGTCGGCCACAGGAGACATGGCTCAGCATGAGGTAGACCACAGGAGAAATCGCTCATCATCAAGTGAACCGCTGTGACATTTTTCATCAACAGGCGGGCCACATGTAAGAGAGCTCATCATATCGGGCATGAGACATGTTTCATCATGAGGTGAGCCGCATGAGACATAGCTCATCATGATTTGGGCCGCGTGAGACATGGCTCCTCATGAGATGGGCCACATGAAACATGACTCATCACCAGACAGGTAACACTACTAAAAACAAAATGAAAGTAATTTTTCGTTAGTCGTGCTATTCAGGAAGTTCCACGGACTGCAGTTTTCCCTTGACTGTTACAGATTTATAGGAAAAGCAAAATGGCGAATTGGTCGAGTGGATAAAATGGATAAAATGGATAAAATGCCATGCAGTGTTCGTGTCTGCTCTCTGCCCTTTAACTTCAATTACCGTCGAGGTCAACTTTGCAGCTCATTGTTTCGATGTATCTTTAGCCTTTAATTGATTCAGTCATTGGACTGCGGCTATGGCCATGCTGGGGCACCGCCTTGGAGGATTTAGTTGAATATATCGACCTCAAAAGTAGTTTCCCTTTCTTTTCTTTTTTTAAAAATCTGTTGTCTTATTTTATCGGTCACTTTTACTGAAGCCGCTAAGTTACAGGGACGTAAAGAAACCAACACCGCTTGTGAAACTGGGGCGGGGGGTCATACACAAACACAAAGCCACACACACACACACACGAAAACAGCAAAAACAAGAACACAGCAACAACAGCAACAACTACTACTACAACTACTAATGCTACTGCTACTATTATTATTGTCTCAAGCGGCCCACCTGCGAAATTGCAGAACGTTCTCGACTCGCTTACGGAAAACGACACTTCAGGGCTGATTGCAAAAGCTAAACCTTTCAAAGCGTTACTCCAGCATGGCCCCCACAGTTCAGTGATTGAAACGAGTAAAATATAAAATATAAAAGATAATTTTTTGTATTTTTTCTTAATTAATTCATATTTCATAAAGTGTTCAACTACAGAACCTCAACGATCTTCACAGATATTATTTGTAAGATTAACTTATTGATACGGTTCAAGACATTTGGAGACTTCTTAAATAACGTTTCCTAATTATAGTTATTATCAATGTGACTACCACGTAACTGGCTCCGCTCAGCTGTGCTCTCTCCCATAAGTGTGTAAATTATAATGTATAATCTATATACCTGTGTATATGTATATCTGTACATATGTACATATATATATGTGTGCGTGTGTACGTGTGCGTGTGCAAGCGTGCGGGCATCATGACTAGTCTAACACGACAAACATCTATGCGTGTGCGTGCGTGTGTGTGTGTGTGAGTGTGTGTGTGTGTGTGTTCGCGAGCGAAGTGATTTATTGTGCCGCATTTAAAATCTAATTCACGTTTCATTCCAAAGTAACATGATCTACAAAGTTATGAAGAGAGCATATGTATGTATGTATGTATGTATGTATGTACGTATGTATGTATGTACGTATGTATGTATGTATGTATGTATGTATGTACACATACATATGCATATATGTGTGTCTGTGTGAATAT
>NC_142950.1:30905256-30907756 GCF_046866305.1 Octopus bimaculoides | reverse complement strand
TGTGTGTTTGTGCATAAATATATTAGACAATAGGGGGTAATTACATGATAATTTGGCTACCACTCCTTGAATTTCAAAACACTGAAATCCAATGTCTTTTTAAAATATCTGCCATATACTATGACATTAAAATATAAACAAACCGACGCCATCAGTCTCCCTCCTTTTCTCGCCTAAGCTGTCTCTCACTTCATATATATTTCTTATTCTCTATCTCTCTACATTCTATTTTTCTAGAAAGGGTAAAAGTAACTTTTTAAAATAGAATGAAAACAGAGAGTTTGACGCTACATAAACGTATGGATAATCTTTCTTTCTTTTATTGATAATTTCAACTTTTCTTTTCATCTTTACATGTTTCTCCATTTTGCTAATGTTACTCCATATCAACTTTCAATCTTGAAACATCACCCTTATTAACAGTCAGTCAGCAAGGTTTAAAGGAGATTTAGCTTAAGATATTACAAACTTCCCTATGATATGGCTAGTACCCATATATATATAGTTTCGTAGTTTCTAAGTACAAGGGGTTCACTCATGCATTTTACATTTATATATGCAGATTTAAAACATAGTGAATTTTGGTAAGCTGTAATTGACTTCAAACTTTGCTACAATGCCAACAGTTTCAGGGTAGCGGGTAAGTCGATTACATTGACCCTAGTGTTCAGCAGGTATTTATTTCATCGACCCCAAAAGCATGGTGGGCAAAGTCGAACTTGGCAGAACTTGAACTCAGAACCTAAAAACGGACGAAATGTCGCTAAGCGTTTCGCTTGATGTTGCTAACGATTCTGCCAGCTCAACGCCTTAACGTTTTCTAATATTGGTTTCCAATTTCGGTCCAAGGCTAGCAGTTTGGGGATAAGAACAATCGATTACATTGACCCCAGTGCTTAACTGGTACTTATGTTACCGACTTTGTAAGGATAAAAGGCAAAGTTCGTCGGTGAAATTTGAACTCAGAATGTAAAAAAAGTTAGCACATTAGATGTGAATAAAAAATAAATGCGCCCTTTTAAAGCCTAGCCAGGCTCATGGGCCCGGTTTCCCGGTTTCTATGGCGTATGTCTTCCCCAGCTGGACGGGACGCCAGTCCATCGCATTTTTTTTTACTCATTTTTTGCCAGCTGAGTGGACTGGAGCAACGTGAAATGAAGTGTTTTGCTCAAAAACACAACGCGTCGCCCAGTCCAGGAATCGAAACCACAATCTTACGATCATGGTGCTGACACCCTAGAGATACGGTAATGTAAGTGAGAAGTTTAATTTTATACAAAACTTGTAATCTTTTACAAAATATTTTAAGCCAACATTTTTTTCTACGATTCTGTGACAAGTAATCACTGATATCAATGTGTTCATAAAAAATCGCCTCATCTTACGTATAGCGACGATATTTAAGCTGACGATGACGAAATCAAGATACGTAATCAAAATGATAGCGTAATCGATACGGTAGCTAATGTATCTTAGGCGGACGATGATGCGTCTTTTAGTTTCCATCCACCAAATCCACTCACAAGGCTTTGCATGGCCAGAGGCTATCGCAGAAGACGCTCGCCCAAGGTGCCACGCAGTGGAACTGAACCCGGAACCATGTGTTTGGGAAGCAAGCCTTTTACTACACAGCCACTCCTGCACCTACATCTATCTATCTATCTATCTATCTATCTATCTATCTATATATATATATATATATAGAAATATATATATAAAAGAAGTTTGAAAACGCCAATATATAAAAAATGAATTTTAATTTAAAATTTTGTCAGAGATATTTTTAACATGTTTCGGTTCTTGTAAAAACGAACCTTATCAAAAATACATATCTAAAAAAATGAAATTAAATGATGAGTTCATAATTGTTTCCTTACTGGTGTCAATAGTCCACGTGGGGGCATTTTTTGTTGGTTGTAGTAATAACCGTGTTGGTAATGGTAAATGGCAGTGACCTCTGATATATATATATATATATATATATATATATATATATATATATATCTCCGTCCATACAGAGAGAGAGAGAAAGAGAGAGGGGGAGTGGTAGATAGATAAATAGAATTAATTATGATGAGATGGCTGTACAGACAGATAATACATAGCTAGAATGATAGATGTATGGAAGGATAAGTTAGTGTTAACATATTTAATAGAGAAAAGTATTAAAATGCAAGCTAGAAATATTTCCGTTGAGATAGACAGAGAAGAGTGAGTGAGAGAGAGAGAGACAGAGAGACAGACAGACAGACAGGAGCGAGGGAGACAGCAAAGTGGGTACAAAAACCCTATGTTAATGTCTTAAAAGTTAATGGTATTTAACATATATATAACTAGAAATGATTGAGACAGTCAGACAAACAGATTAAGTTCGTGTTAACATAATTAATGCAGGGAGCACTAAAGAAGTTAACGAGAAATATGATGTGAGGAATGTGTGTGATGGTCGTAGGGCGGGGGGTGACTGGATATTCATATTTTCTTTTGTTTTTGTTTATTA
>NC_142950.1:30882756-30885256 GCF_046866305.1 Octopus bimaculoides | reverse complement strand
TAAGTATGTAATGTATTTATGTATCTGTATGTGAGTGCATTAATCTAATTGCTTTAGTGTCTATGAGTTGATATATTTGTGAACGTGTGTATATGATACAATAATTACAGGAAGCTAACTAAGTTAACCGATTTGATTATGCGAGATATTGACCAACGCGTGTGATAGTTAACTGTAATCTCAAGTAGTAGATATATATACTACACTCCAATTGTTTGTGGCAGTTAGGCCTAGTGTGATGCATCTGGTTTGTCCAATACAACTCACTGGTTTTGAAGCTCATTAACGGCACACACCTCTGTTGGTAACAATAGGATAGGTCAGTTTTCCTATTTGTCAATATTGTGGACTGATGAAGTATGTTAAATTTTTCACCGATGCGATATTAACAGTTACGAGCTCAGGGTGTGTAAAGAGAAGACCTGGTTTCGGAGTCTCTAGATGAAGCAGGATAAAGAGATAAGGTTTTCCCCGTCTACCTAGAGGAGCGTAAGTGTTGCGAACATCTTAAAGTCATTAGCTGTTATACCTGTGTTGTGTCTCATGATGCTATTGGATAGTATTGAGAGGCAGGATTTTCTGAATGGATTATTGATAGGATTTCGACAGTTACCGCTTGGAGTATGAGGTGAAGACCGAGTGTGAGCATGCTTCATTTTGTTCAAGCTTGCAGTGCTGGAAGCGATATTAGCATGAGATCTCACTTTGACGTTATGAGAATTAAAAGCGTTTATTATATATATGGACTTTAGAGAAATGCTCTTCAATAAACATTAGAAATCTTCAAACTATTATAGTTGCAGGCATAGCTGATTAAACTAAATTACCTTTCGCTTTCTAACTCTCTTCGGAGTTGAGTGGGATGGGGTTATCTTCTGTATACACTAATTTATCAGTAAAATCACATCTCGCAAAGAGATCAGCTATGTAACCACTCGAATGTCAAAGTTAGCTTCAGTTGCCTTTCCAGTGCTGGTAATTTTAGCGCTAAACCGCAAAACAATTTAGTGTTGCTTCGCACATAATGTTTCACTCGCACTTCAACCTTTCGTAATCTAGCATATGACTTTGTGTGTTAGATTACACGCTTTACGTATGTGTAAATCTTAAAGTAATGTACTAGTGGGAGATTAATTGTCTATCTCTTTGTCTGTCTCTCAGTGTCTCTCTCTTTCTCTCCTATCTATCTATCTATCTATCTACCTACTTATCTGTCTATCTGGCATGTTATCTGTCTATGATATATATATATGCGTGTGTGTGTGTGTGTGTGTGTGTGTGTGTACATATATGTGCACAAATTTGTTTGCATTCAAATATGTGATTACATATATATGTATGTATATATATATATATATATATATATATATATATATATATATACACACAAACACTTACCCCAACTATATATATATATATATATATATATATATATATATATATATATATATATATATATATATATATATATGTATGTATGGGGAGTTGGAGAGATACAGCGAGAAAGAAATAGAGAAACGAAAGAGGGACGAACAACAGAGGACTGAAACTGAATCAGTGTACCGTGATAGGGCCGTAATTCCATGTGGAAAACCTAATAACACGGAATGTTTATAGATATGCATGCCTCCACTTGTTGAATGTTGTCTAGACGTGCTGAGTGACTAGGTCAAAGGGCAATCTGATTTGTCTCTCTTTGTTTAGCTGTTGGGTTATAAGCTTATATCCTGTCACACAACGCATAGAAACCTTAGACGATGCACATAAAGTGTCAACGTGGGAGCTTCTACCTGTTGTCACCGTATGCTAGATATAGGAACCAAATCTCACTCAAATCACGTGTTACTGCTTGATGATGAAATTGGAAGGTTAAAATCACATGCTCTCGCGTAATTTAAAGTTACCCCTTTTATTATAGGTCCTGCTCGATCACGGTTAAATTATAGCCAAACATCATCACTACCAACACGACCATCAACACGACTCCCACCACCACCGTACGTATTGTTAAATACACACTTGTATTTAACAATACGTAGTTCGGTGGTCTATCTTGGAGTGGTGTACATACATCGAGAAGAAAAATACGTATTGTTACACACTTGTAGGTTTTTCCGATTTTCTAATTATTTTCTCTTCACTATGCCTTCCATCTACATTGACAAGCAACCACTTGTCCGAAGCGTTACAGTATCTTTTCCTTTCCTTTAAAAAAACAAATATTCACTTTGATCTTCCGTTCGCCGTTTGTAGTTGCTTAAAAAAATTTTTTTTCTCTGTTTTCTAATTTTTTGTTCGTGCTTTGTCTTTTGGTTATACACACAAACACTCAACCACAAACACACACACACAGAAACAAACAAACAAACATAGCATCGAACTTACCAATCTGGGAAACATTCACAACGCCCGGTCTGGAAATCGAAACCGTGATCCCACGACCGTGAAACCGCTTCCCTGACCACTGGGCCATTGTGCCTAAACAATTACAAGACGACAC
>NC_142950.1:30875256-30877756 GCF_046866305.1 Octopus bimaculoides | reverse complement strand
GACATATAGGAAATACACACACAAAGACACACACACACACATACACATATCCATAAATGCATACATATGCATTCATATGTATAAGCATTTATGCCATTACGCACATGGACAAACGTACGAACACCCCGCAGTCAACCACAAACATGGAAAGTGCACACGAATACACCACACACACACACACACACACACACACACATAAATACACACATACGTACGTACACATATATACAGGTACATACGTACATACATAGCCACATACACTCTCACAAAACTCAAAATTTCTATCCTGTGAGCTAGACTGATCTAAAAATCTAAATAAAGCAGGAATGTGCAGGTGTAACTTGCTCAATAAAATCCGGTTTATTTATGCTTACCATCCTTTCACAGAAATTAGTGAAATACCATCAAATTCAAACCGTACTCCTTTTAGGCTGTTGCCTTCCTTCCTTCTTTCTTTTTTTCTTCGCTTTTTTTTTCTTGAATTTAGGTTTTGTTATTGTTTTTTTTTTTTGCGCGCGCGCGGTTATCGCTTGAATATTTTTGGCTTGTCTTTAATGCGTGAGAACTTACGCATGTGTGTGTGCGTGTGTGTATATGCGAGTGTGTATGTGTCATATATATATATATATATATATATATATATCAAGAGAGAGAGAGGGGGGGGAGAAAGATTATATATATATATATATACATACACACATATATATATGTATACATTTATATATGTGTATGTATACATACATACATACATACATATATACATACACACACACATATATATGTATATAAATATGTATGCATATATATGTGTATGTGTCGGTGTGTGCGTGTGTCTGTGTGACTTACGTATATATATGTATACATATATATATGTGTGTATATGAATATGTATACATACATATATATATATGTATATATATATGCATATATATATATAAATATATGCATAGTTGTGTGTGTGTGTATGTGTGTGTTTGTGTGTGTGTGTTTGTGTGTTATAGATATTTTTGTAATTTTAAAAGTTTTCCACTTTCTAGGGTGGCAACCGGGTAGATACGTTACCATGCTTAGCGGCATTTCAGCTGTCTTTATTTTCTGAGTGGAAATTCCGCTGAGGTCCTCTTTGCCTTTCAGCATTTTGGCGTCGCTAAAATGAGTACCGGAGTATGTATGTAAGTATGTATGTATGTATACATGCTTATGCATATATGTATGCATGTATATATATATATATATATATATATATATATATATATATATATATATACATACACATACGTCTATATATATATATTTACAGTATACATGTGTGTATACAAGTACGTGTGTCTATATGTATATACAGTATTTTTTTCGCTTTCAATTCTTAAAGCTTCTCATTACTGGAGTAAGAACCAATCTATTGTCCAGAAGCAAGGGCTTTTTAATCAGACTGTGAATAACATCCACCATGTATATCTGTATGAAAGACAGAATATATCTATGTAATCTGCACACGTATGAGGGTATGAGGGCAATAGCGTCTTTGAATCCCTGTTCTTATACATACATACATATATATATATTACACACGTATAATTATATGTATATGCACATATGTACATACATACACACACATGCTATAAATATACCCCAGCATGGATCCAGTGCAATGGCTGACGTAGATAAACGATATATATATATATATATATATATATGTATATATATATATATATATTTATGCGGAGAATAGAGCAACAGATACAAGAAATATATATACCCGGAACCATGTGGTTGGGAAGCAAGATTCTTAGCACACATCCACGCCTTGCGCCTATATGTAGTATATTTAGTGTGTGTGTATGTATATATATATATATATATATATATATATATATATACACATGCACTTGTGCATGTGCTAACAAGTGCAGGAAATTGCAATTAACACATCTTCAGTCAAATTAGCGCAGCCTAGCACATACCAACTCTAATACTCTCATACAGCCACTCACTCACGCGCGCGCGCGCACACACACACACACACACACACACACACACACATACACACACACACATTCGCATAAAGAAGCATAGACTATTATCAAGAGAAATGCATAAAACTGACAGGGGCGCACACAAACACAAACAGACACACACACACATGCATATACCCACATACGCTCACACGCATACATACACACACACATACGATGCCATTGGCGCATGCACATACAGAACTACACATAAATGCACAAACAATGAACCTCTTGACAAAATAGATAGATAGATAAATAGGCTAAGTGATGTAACAGGGCGGAAAAGAATCAGAGATTCGAAAAATATGAAGAATAAAGTTTTTTTTAAACATGTCAGCAATATTTGGTGAAACATTTTTAAAGATATTCTCCTTCCTCCAGCATCGCTTCTTCATTAAAAAAATGGACCTTCCTATCATCAAATATGACTAGGAAACAAATGAAACGTCAGGAACAGCTGCAGCAATATCACCGCCATTACC
>NC_142950.1:30862756-30870256 GCF_046866305.1 Octopus bimaculoides | reverse complement strand
CCCCTTCTTTTTTATGTATATCATCGTCTTTGTTTAGCCCCAGGTAAGCCTTGATTGATCAGAACACATTTGATAAAAATCATTCCAGCCGTGACTATCCTATCAGTTTTCTTTCTTTATTTGTACCTTCAATTCCTCGTCGAGTCGTATGGGTCCCGTCACGACTTACGGTCAGTGGCGTAACTAGAGTATGTGACGCCCAGAGAAGCACTTGAGTTTGTTGCTCCGCCTCCGATACCGACTTTTACGACAGACCCAAAAGTGCCGACGCCATAAAAGTGTCGCAGAGGACTGGAAACAAGAGGGTTATATATATATATATATATATATATATATATATATATATATATATATATATATATATATATATATATATATATATATATAAAGAAAAAAAACTTAATAGGTGTTTTGATAAAATATCATACCTTTAATGAAATAAAGGGTTCCATTGGTCACGTTTACCATAAATCTACACATATATACGCAATTGCTAATAGGCGTGGCTGTGTGGTAAGAAGCTTGCTTCCCAACCACATGGTTTCCAGGTGCAGTCCCACTGTGTGGCACCTTGGGCAAGTGTCTTCTACTATAGCCATAGGTCAACCATAGACTTTTGGGTGGATTTTGTAGATAGAAACTGAAAGAAACCCGTTGTATACATATATATGCATACACGCACACAAACACACACACACACACATATATATGTATGTATATATCTATGTGTGTGTGTGTGGGGGGGGGGCTTTGTGCCTGTGTTTGTCAGCCCCCTCCCCTATCACAACTTGATAACCGATGTTGGTGCGTTTAGGTCCCCGTAACTTAACGGCTCGGCAAAAGAGAATGATAGAATAAGTACTTGGCTTAAAAGGTACGTCCTGAGATCGATAATGATAGTAATAATGATAATAATAATAATAGTAGTAGTAGTAGTAGTAGTAGTAGTAGTAGTAGTAACAACAACGGCAGAAAAAACGATGGCATAGGCATACACCACAAAAAAGTCTCCCAGAAGGGCAAAGTAGCCATACCCGAAGATATGTTAATATGTAGCCAAGAAAACATTGGCCTCCTCGTCGTCATATCAGTCTCAACCGTTCCTTATGGATGTCCAAAAGTGATGGCGAAATTCTCTAAATACTTGGAAATAGAGATAACCCGAATGTAAGGCCTGAAACACTGCCTTTGGAAATTATTTTAAAGAAAGGGGAAAAAACAAACAAATGGCTAAGTAAAAACTTTGAAATTAATATATAAATCATAATTAGGAAATAATACGGCTAGGTAATGCTCACATAAATTACGCAGAACACATTCAAAACAGCGAAAAAAAAAAAAAAGAAACACAAAATTGAAACAAAGCATTGCAGTGAAAACAATCAATGAAAATAAGAATACTGAATAATGATGATGATTATAATGATGATGATGACAATGATGATGATGGTGAAGATGATGTCGATAAGAACTCTTTCTCGAGGCGCAAGGCTGCACATTTGAACTTAAAACGAATGACGGACGAAATTACGTTAAGCTTTGCGCCCGGCGTGCTAACGATTGTGTCAGCTCGCTGGCTTATATAACAACAGCGACGACGACGATGATGATGATGATGATGATGATGATGATGATGATGATGGTGATGATGATGAAAACTGTCCCTGTGAAATGTTTAACGAGAGCACCGGAAGATCTTTAACGAGAGCACCGAAAATCATTTAAAGAGAATACCAGGAGACATTTCACAACGAGCACCGTGAGATATTTAACAACGTGAGAACGCTACTTCAATGCCCAGCATATTAACCAATAACCATTGACCACATAGCAACGAATTAAATCAAGAAAATAATGATCAAAATGCGAGAAAATTAGGTAAGACATCAATTTATTAGTAAAATGTTATTGTACTTCCTCTCGTATAAGTAATGTTTATACAAGTTGGTGATTATCCTTTCTGGGTAAAAACGGAAACCGAGCATAAATCAAACCAATACTATAAGTAATCTATAAGTCAACCATACTGCAAGGGGATTAAGCTAACAGTCAGATATACACAACATACGCATTCAATTCGTAATATTTACCGAAGAAATGCAATGTCTTTGTCAAAGTACATTTGTGACTTAACAGTTATTATTATCAATATAAATTGGATAATAATAATGATACACATTGCTATGATTAAACCTATTCTTCTGTACCGTAGAAAAATGAACAGAATTATGCAACAAATATCCTTGTTCAACAGAAGAACTGAAATTATTTCGTGTTGCGGGCATGTTTTTTTTTAAACTGTTCTTTTTTCTTAAGCCTGTAGTTCGACGTGATTTGTTTTATAACAGAAAATAATTGGAAAAAATATTAGACGTTGTGAACAGGATAACTGAACATAGGTTTAACGGACAGTATTTGACACAATCTGAAGATGTACGAAACGCATTACACTGTATATGGTAGAAATGAATTTAAAATATTTCTGCCAGCTGAGTGGACTGGAGCAACGTCTTACTCAAGGGCTCAACGCGCCGCCGGGATTCGAAATCACGATCGAAGATCGTGAATCGAGTACTCTTACCACTACGCCACGTTCCTTCACGTATCAACGTAACGGACGGGGCAACAATATATCGACAAACACATCTTATTTTCCAATAACCAAGTCGAATTCTTTCAGACCAAATTTTACAACCAAAATTTAAGGCAGGTCGACTTATACGCCAAGATAACCAAATATTCCATTTGGAAAGAGATAATAAATATTTGAAAACGCGTTTGAATGTTTACTCTATATATTACCTCGATTTGTATGCCGGAAAATACGATATGAAATGTCATATACACACATACAAAACAGCGATTTCTTAAGTTGCAACTTAAACATTGCGTTGGAATCGCTAGACGAAAAAACTCCGAGTCAGTACCGAATATTTTTTAGCAATAATAAATATATTATGCTCCTCCCCCTTTTGTTCCTATTTGGTATTTGGAGTTGTTTATTTAAGTTGAGGTTACTTGCTCCAAACAACAAACATAAACTGGCTTTTTTTTGTGTATGTATATGCATGTACATGTGTGTGTAAGTGTACGTGTATATAATCAGTTACGTATGTGTACAAGCATATATGATATATATATATATATATATATATATATATATATATATATATATATGCATATGTATATATACATGTATATATATATATACATATACATATGTGTATATATACTAATATATAAACACTTACATATACATGTATGATAATATATATATATATATATGTATATATATATATATATATATATATATATATATATATATATATATATATTTATATATATACCTGTATATATAAAATATACATACATAAACACACACACAAAGACATATGCATAATACATGTATTTATACTGTATATATGTATATGTGTGTTTGTATGTGTGTAAACGCATATATACATATGTCTGTATACATATGTATTTATATGTATATATTTGTATACGTGTATGTGAAAATACACATATCTGCATGCATGTATGTATATCTATCTATCTATTTATCTATTTACACACACACACATACACACACACACGCACGCACATGCGTATACATATATATTACAAACCTTAAAAATGAAACTTAAAATAAATAAGCATTTTGCAGGAAGCATTTCCTTTTAGTTCTAATATCCAAAACATTATACACACCCACGGCTATTTGAGTAGACCTGTCGTCTGCTTTCCAGACACCACCCCTGCTTAAAACCCCCATTCTCTCCATTCTAATCAACCCCTTCAACAAACCTTGCCATCAAATACGGCATCCTCTTTTTCTGAAATTTAATTTCTGTTAGTTTCGTTATTTAACCCCAGGTCGACTGTGATCCAGTAGACATATGATTAAATGCCTTGACCTTTCCGTAACGCATTGCGACTCTGAATATAATTAACTAAATAACACTGTCTCTAGCTATGTTAACCAATATATCCTTCTATTTATAAAGGCAGTAAGGTGTGGTATGTAAGGGTCGTGGCTGTTATTTTTAGCAGGTTGATTGAACGATATTGTAAATGTTCTCTCCATGTTTACATATTTGCATGTTTATATATATATATATATATAATTAATCCCCCACCAAAAAAAAAAGAAAAACAAAGATAAAAACATAAGAAAAGAAGCAACAACGCGAGCACGTGGTACATGCAAAGTATTAATAGGCGCTCAGAGAAGGAAAGAAAGGGTGCTTAACATTTCGAGTAAAGCTCTTCTTCAGAAACAGGAGACAGAGGAAAGTTCCAGAGAAAAGGAAGACGGAGGGAAAACAATCGCCAACAATCCACATGTAGCTACATTTATATATATGTGTGTGTGTGTGTATCTTTATTCTCGTATATGCGATTATATATATATATATATAACATATATATTATATATATATGTATATACCATATGTGTGTATGTGTGCGTATATGTGCTTAATCGCATATATGTGCATAAAGATCTCTTTTGTTTTAGCCAAACAAATCGAGCCCGTGACTTATTTTTTAAAAACCCTAGTGCTTATTCAATCGGTCTGTTTTGCAGAGCCGCTAAGTTATAGGGACATAAATACACCAACACCGGTTGTCAAGCGGTGATGGGGGACAAACAAAGGCACAAAAACATACACATATGTTTTTGTGGAGAGAGAGACTCGTGGGGAGGACAGGGCATCATGGTATGAGACGGGACTGCACTCAACCAGATACTCGGACTGGTGTTCTTCCAAAACATCGACTAAGGTCGGGGCAATGGAGTGACCGCTGCTCGCTACATCGAGCAAATGTTGAGGCCTCACATTGTGTCATACTTTGTCCGTCATCGGAATCACGTGTTTCTACACGACAACGCCCGTACTGCACAGGTTGACAACAGACTTCCTCCAACAGCACAACATCCAGACACTGCCATGGCTTTCCCTAAGTCCGGACTTGAACTCCCTCCCCCTAGAGCACCTGTGGGACGAAATCCAAGGGATTAAATGACACCTGTCCAAGGCCGACAACTGCTGCACAACTCTCTGCTGTCCCCGTAGCCTTCATCAATCGTTTGGTGCATTCAATGTACAGAAGATGCTTGTCAGTAATCAACGATAACGGTGGCCACACAAGATATTGAGTTCGTCACTTTGGATCCAGGACACTCCGTCATCACGTGACACCATATGACGTCAAACATGTTTCAGGAAAGATGTTTTATCATTAGGAAAGAACGGTTTCTTAATTAGCACTCTTCAATCAATGCTATGGCAGTCTGTTAATAAACCGGTTCCTATTTAGTATGTGTGCGACGTTCCTTTTGTGATTCTGTGTGTGTTTAATATATATATATATGTATATATATATATATATATATATATATATGCATACAACACACATATGCAGACACGCGAGGATCTATATGTTATGCTTGTATGTATTTGCTTTTAACACATGTCTACATGCGTGTACGTGCATACGTACACATATATGTCTGTGTGCGTGTGTGTGTGTGATGTGTGTGTGTGTGAGTTGTATTTATGAGTGGGCGTATTTACATATTTTCAAAACAAAAAAAAAAAAATCGCTGGGAACTATTTACATATGTCATTGAGTGCTCAAGGTTGTCAAATATCAAAGTGATTCAGGAAAAATAAAGCGGCTCTAATAACAGTATCTATGGCCGATAGTGGTGGTGATGATGATGACGATGGTGAAGAAAAAGAAGAGGAAAGGGAAGAAAGAGGGGGAGGAGTAGGATGAAGAATAAGAAAACGTACAAAAGATATGGGTGTTGATCCAACAGAATTGGATCAAGGAATGAGCTAGAAAAAATAAACGAAAGATATGAAGGGAAAAGACAGATCGTGGGTGAACTTGAGGAGATATACATATACGCACGTATATACATATGTAGACAAACATGCATACACACACACACACACACACACACACACATATATATATATGCAAATTTATGTGTATGTATATACATCTGTGTATATACACATACACACACATACATATATAATATATGTACATACGTGCACACACATGTATACACACACATATATGCAAACGAATGCGACACCATATGACTGTATGTATATGCATCTCTGTATATATATATATATATGTATGTATATATGCATCTGTATATATATATATGCATTTATATATATATATATATATACACACATATATACACACACACATGTATATATAATATATGTACATTCGTGCACACACACATGCACATACATATACGCACACATACATATGAGTTAATTAAAAATTGCTTCAATTAGCATTTATAAAACTTGAAACACACACAGACACACACATAATTCTTGTCGGGAACAGTGGCTCTCGAAGCAAATTAAACTATAAATAATAAGATACAAATATTAGGTTTAAAAGCACCTTGGAAAGAAAATGTCGATGGCTGCTTGCCTGACCCGAACCCACTTATCACCAGTAAACATAATGGAGCACATTACGGTAGTATAATGTCCGTCATGGTTAAAGATGGGGTTTCCAAAATAATCATTTCACGTTCTCTCCAAGTTTAGTAACTCTCTATTTATCTATCTATCTATCTATCTATCCCCTCCTTTCTCTCTCCTGCTTAGCTCCTCTCTCCCATTCTCTGAATACGCGCATGTGTATGTGTGTGTGTGTGTGTGTGTGTGTGTGTGTGTGTGTGTGTGTGTGTGTGTGTGTGTGTGTGTGTGTGTGTGTGTTGGTGCCTGTGTGTATGTGTAACATTTCCCATATCACACACCAGCTTCAATAAACTCCCACCATAGAATAGACAAGAGACCAAAGACTAGAAACTTGAAACATTCTGTGATTACTTACCAATTTCTGAACTGATTATATGACATTCCAAGAGTTCTTATTGAAGCAATTATTAGCAGAGTTCCTTGTCTCATATTTATTTATTTATTTATTTATTACATTTCCTCTTGTTTCCCTTTATCTTATTTGTTGTTTTTGTTTTGTGTTATATGATTTTTTTCTTTTATTATTATTATTATTATTATTATTATTATTTGTTTCGGAAACAGCAACATCAAAGCAGGGTAAAGAATTTAAAGAAAACATTTTTTTAAAAAAATCTTTCCACTTATATAGGCGCAGGCCTGGCTGTGTGGTAAGAAGCTTGCTTCTAAACCACACGGTTCTTGGTTCGGTCCCACTGTATGGCACCTTGGGCAAGCGCCTTCAACCAAAGACTTGTGAGTGGATTTGGTAGACGGAAACTGAACGAAGTCCGTCGTATATATATATATATATATATATATTAGGAAAAAATAATAAGGTACTCAGATATCTGGATGGTTGTACATTTACAAATTTTTATTAATATGTCACATGTTTTTATAAATTAGCTAGATGTTCAAGAATAAATGAAGGCCAGATTTTCAATCCCGGGATTATCCTAATTCCAAAATGGCGTGATATATCTATGTAGTG
>NC_142950.1:30852756-30860256 GCF_046866305.1 Octopus bimaculoides | reverse complement strand
TATTTATTTTTTCAATGTTCTCTACCGACCCTTTCCCCCCACCCATCCACCCACACACACTCCGTCATATCTGTCTCGTCTGCGCTTTACTTCTTTTTGCCTCTACTTATTAGTTAGATTCTGGGAGTCGAACATCTCGTTATATCAAGTTTAGGCTTAATATAATGATGGTAGTTGATAGCATTAGAAAGCTCACTTTCTTATAGGTGCCTATGTACATACATGCTTACATAACATACATACATACAGATATACATACAAACATATATATATATATATATATACATACATAATACATTATATATATATATATATATATATATATATATATATATATATATATATATATATAGAGAGATATATATATATATATATATATAGGTTCAAAAAAAAGGAAAAAGACAAAAAAAACAACAACAAAAAAACAACAACGTGAGGACGTGATACAGATTGTGTTACTAGACGCTCGGGAAAGGTAAGAGAGAGAATATGACGTTTCGAGCGGAGCTCTTCGTCGGAAACAAGGAAAGTCCAAAGAAGGGAAAAACGGAGGAAGAAAAAATCGACACCGATGTCCACGACACACACATATACACATATATATAGGCGTGGGTGTGTGGGAAGAAGTTTGCTTCCCGACCGCATGGTTCCAGGTTCGGTCTCATTACGTGGCACCTTGGGCAAGTGTCTTCTTCTATAGCCTCGGGTCGGCCAAAGCCTTGCGAGTGGATTTGGTTGATGGAAACTGAAAGCCTGTCGAATATACATATGTGTGTGTGTGTGGGGGGGGGTGTATCTGTGCGTGTGTTTTTGTGACTGTATTTGTCTCCCTCCCTCCCCCATCATCGCTTCACAACTAGTATTGGTGTGTTTACATCCCCACAACATGGCAATTCGGCAAAAGAGATCGATAGAATAAGTACAATGCTTAAAAATAAGTCCTGGGGTCGATTTGTTCGACTAAATCCCTTGAAGGTGGATTTGGTACTTGTATAAATGGCCAACATTTCTGAAATGGCATCTCAGAAAAATCACCTGAATGAAGGTATCGCGGGGCTACACATCCTACAAACATCTCATATCTTGAATGCTGTTTATCTCACTTTAAGCTAAACGCTATTGTACCTTACCTAGCCATTTCTGGCGTCCTACGTGTTGATATGCCTAGATTATAATGAATCCTTATAACACACACACACACACACACATACACACACACACACACACACACACACACACACACACATATATATATACATAATTATAATAATATAAGGGACAAAATCCAAAATTACAGGTAAAAACTCAATTAAAATCAATTTATAAAAAATTAAAATTAAATTGAGCTTTATAGATTATAGTATATAAAAATATATAGTTTTAGGGAAAAGAACCAAGGTTCATGAACTCATCGATGAAAATCCACTACAACATATAGAAAAATTAATAATTAAAAGCACAATAAATGAGTATAATATAAAACAAAGTAAATATCATAAGATAAAGATATATATACATATATATATATATATATGACTGCGTAATATCTTCATATTGGGATTGAATGCACATTTGTAGGATCATTTTGTCTGGGGTTTTGTATGCAGAAAAAAGGGGTCAAGGCTGACGAAATGTTCTGGTTTATATCAAGTATTTCTCTTCTTGATGTTGTTGCTAATATATATAATGTTGCCAATCTGTTTTGTTGTTGTTGTTTTTTTTCCTACTATTTTAAATATTTGTATTTTCTAAGAGCACCGATGGGAATTTCATATCTAAATGTTATTGCATTCTGGAAATGTAAATCACTGCCGTTGTTGCTTACGATACGGCGCAGCAGCAGCAGCAGTAGTAGTAGTAGTGGTAGCAGTAGTAGCAGCGCGGTAGCGGCATCAGTGGATGCTGTGGAATTTGCTGTTGATGTTGCTGCTATTAATACAGCCTGATGAAGGGTGTGTATTTATCCCTTCTATCGTTCAGTTTATATATGTACTTGTGTGATATGTGCGCGTGCGCGTGTGTGTGTCGTCTAATATATATAAATAATGTATATATATATATAGGCGCTGGCGTGGCTATATGGTAAGACGCTTGCTTCCCAACCACATAGTTCCGGGTTCAGTCCCACTGCGTGACACCTTGGGCAAGTGTCTTCTACTATAGCCTCGGGCCGACCAAAGCCTTGTGAGTGGATTTGGTAGACGGAAACTGAAATAAGCCCGTCGTATATATGTATATGTATGTATATATATATATATATATATATATATATATATATATATATATATATATATATATATATATGTGTGTGTGTGTGTGTGTGTTTGTGTGTCTGTGTTCGTACCCCCAACATCGCTTGACAACCGATGCTGGTGTGTTTACGTCCCCGTAACTTAGCGGTTCGGCAAAAAGAGACCGATAGAATAAGTACTAGGCTTCCAAAGAATAAGTCCTGGGGGCGAGTTGCTCGACTAAAGGCGGTGCCCCAGCATGGCCACAGTCAAAAGACTGAAACAAGTAAAAGAGTATATAGGCGCTGGCGTGGCTATATGGTAAGACGCTTGCTTCCCAACCACATAGTTCCGGGTTCAGTCCCACTGCGTGACACCTTGGGCAAGTGTCTTCTACTATAGCCTCGAGCCGACCAAAGCCTTGTCAGTGGATTTGGAAGACGGAAACTGAAAGAAGCCTGTCATATATACATACATACATACACACATACACAGACACAGACACGCACACACACATATTTATATACATACACTCGTAGCTATTCTTACACGAAGACCCTGCACAACAACAACAACAACAACAACAACAATATCATCGACGACTGCAAACACCTATCATCGCCACACATCCGCCGAAATATCAACATTACATATATCAAGGGAACACAATATTCACAATAGCAGCGGGAACAAGAGAAATAACAACAACAATAATAATAATAATAATAATAATAATAATAATAATAATTGCACTACTGGGTACTGCACACATTCTACGCAAAACACTTTCAATACAGTAAACATAAGAGCACCACAGCAAACCACAGCACATACCCAAGGCGCACAGAGCTGCGCTCGGTAGTGAAGTGAAAGCACGTTATAAAAATAAAACTACTGAACAATAATAATAATAATAATAATAATAATAATAATAATAATGGTATCGGCATCAGCAACCGCGGCAACAGCAGCCACTGCACCAGCAGAAACAGTAACAATATATCTGTATGCATTTGCAGCTTCCGGATGGCACTGTCTTTTTCAGAAGACAGGAAATGCTAAAATTTCTTCACTCGCAGACGCGCGCGCACACACACACACACACACGCACAAGCATACATACATACATACATACATACATACATACATATATATATATATATATATATATATATATATATATATATATATATATATATATATATACGTATATATATATATATATATATATATATATATATATATATATATATATATATAAGTAAAGATATGTGAACAGCTTGCTCGTGAAATAACCTGCAAGTGGCTGAGCATTCCACAGACGCGTGTACCCTTAATGTAATTCTCAGGGAGATTCAGCATAACACAGGGTGGGGCAAGGCTGGCCCCTTTCAAATACAGGTACTACTCATTTTTGTCAGCTGAGTGGACTGGAGCAACATGAAATAAAGTGTTTTGCTCAAAGGACACAACGCGTCGCCGGGAATTGGACTTACGACCGTGAGGCGAATGTCCTTAACCACTAATCCACGCGCCTTCATATATATTTTTACAAGTATTCGGGCAGTATTTGGGATTTGTATTTATATTTCGATGCTTTCGTCAGAAATGGTTTGTAAAAAAATCATTGACAGAATTGTTATGAAGCAGAACAAATATCGGTTATATATAGATTTTTTTTTACGAGATTTTAGTCTGAATCCAGTGCAGAAACATACACACATATACACACGTATATAAATACACATGTATATATCTTCATTGTAATTAAGATGAATTGTATACATATATTTGTGTGATTGTATTAATATGTATTTGTATGGACATCTGTGGAGGCGCAATGGCTCACATATATACATGCATATATGTATATATAATCATATTTATATAAACATAGTGGGACACATGACATTATATATACACATACATACTTACATATATGTATATATATATATATATATATATATATATATATATATATATATATATACATATATGTACACGCACACACACACACATATATATATATATACACATATTATATTTCTATGCACACGTATATTATATATATATATATATATATATATATATGTCTGTATGTATATAGAATGCCCTTAGATGCAATCTAATCCGCCGGGCTGATATTATGACAATTATACTCAACAGTTAACTATAATTATCGATTTGCAAGGAAATTCTGCAAGATATCATACATGGAAATGACAGAACATTATAATTTCCAAAATTAATTCCAAAAGAATATGTAAAATACCTTTAGTTTTGTAGAACAGTCCACTTCATTGTAAGGACACATTTTTCTATACCAGTAGGTTCCAAAACGAAAGAAACGACTAGAGTATCCTTGTACCATATTACAGTCAAACCATGATATCTGGTTGTCTGGCAATATGGAATGGTGCAATGATTCTAACGTTGTAAACTTAAGTGTGTTCGTCATCATAAAAACTTTTGCTAAAGTCAACGGACCTCGAGAGAAATCAGAAACGTGATGGCAGGAAAATATATACCTGATAATTTACCAAAAGCCTTCATATTGTACATACCGCATTTTATGGCATCAAAAAAAAAAAAAAAAAAAAAAAAATCCGAGGGCATATGAGCCCCAGTTTAAGCAGCGCGTATTCAAGAATTGAAAAAAAAATTTTTTATTGCATCCACACACTTACACAAACATACACACACACACACACACACAAATATGTATATGTAGCTTTGATACTGTCTTCTCTGATGAGTAATTGTGGGTAATTATACCTGCCCGCATACTCACAAACATACACACTTACACATGCATATATATATATATATATATATATATATATATATATATATATATATTATATATATAGATACATACATAAATACATACACATATATGTATACACACATACCTATATATATATATATGTTCTTTCTATTAGATTTAAGAATTATAATTAGTTTGTAGTGTTGTTACAACAGTAAAAAGTTTTTCCCGTACGTCGAGGGCTTAAATGCCTCATTATTAGATTATTTTCTTTAGTCATTGCGCGGTGATCGCTTATAAGCTTTAAGCTTATGAAATATTATTATCATTATTATTATTTACATCGAATTTCGCCCTACACTGAATTGTTAGTGACTATTAAAAACAGAATGTGATTTGATGATTTCACATTGTTAGACGGACGTTAGATATATCTGTGTTGCTAAGATGCAGAATGCAGTTGTATATAAATGGAAGATTTAAGAATTGTGTTTGACTATATTGTTAAGATATGTACATGTACGTTATGTGCATCAGAATATATTAAACTTATTTGAAAATTGTTTAGAGGTTTGAAATCTTGGGGGATCGATATTTGTTATGTTTCAAAGTAAAAAAAAACAAAGTCTAAAGTTTAAATATTATTGTCTGTGGTGTAAATGAAAGTTTGGATGGTTGATTGATGAGAAAGAATCAAAGAATCAAAAGGTGGCGAACAGGCAGAAATGTTAGCACATCAGGCGGTATTTCGTCTGCTTAGCGGTATTTCGTCTGCTGCGGTCGACTTTGGCTTTCATTCTTTCGGAGTCGATAAATTAAGTACCAGTTACGCACTGGGGGTCGATGTAAGCGACTTAATCCCTTTGTCTGTCCTTGTTTGTCCCCTCTTATGTTTAGCCCCTTGTGGGCAATAGAGAAATAAGAAAAAAAATCAAAAGTAAAGAAAAGCGGTAGAATGGGGGTAAAAAAAAAACGACAAATGAAACGTCTCTGTGCCTAAGACAATTTTACAATTAATAATTTACGGTGCGTATGGGAAGATACAAAAATTATTATTTAAGAGGTGAAAGAATATTTTGACAATTGCTATATCTACTAGTAGCTTCGAGGGTGGGTTGAACCAGATTATTTTCCTAGTTCGTGTCTTTTCTTCTGACAGTGCATCGATCAACTAGAGTCTTTAGTAGAAACTAACTAAGATACTGAGTAACAGAATTGAACCAAGACCACGCTGTTGTGTTGCTTACATTTTAGCCTGACAGCTAATTTTTGCTTTCATGTATTTTAAGGTTATTTATATACGTGTTTCTCCGCTTGTATGTCTTAGAGGGTGTGGGATACTCTGTGACTTAACTCGGTATATGTTTACAAGTAGATTTGTAGATATATACACAAATGTATGGATAGCATGTACACGAGTGAGTGCGGGCATGCATGTGTGCGTCTGCACAAGTGCACACACATGCACACACGCGTGTATGTATATATATATATATATATATATATATATATATATATATACACATATGTGTGTGTAAATGTACTACACATGCTTATATATATATATATATATATATATAAAGTGTAGTATATTGCCACTTAAGTGTGGCTGACCCCTAGGGGTGGATGTTACTGTTGCTTTTAGCCCCAGGAGGACATCTCCTCCAGCTGGCTTATCGACACACGACTGTGTCCTGTTTGCCAAGGGAAGTTATCCCTCTCACCTCGGTCAGCAGCACGAACGTATCCGGATTTCAGGGTTATTTCCCTTCGTCGGCGTTCGACAGCTGATGACCTTGGTGAGAGAGACAAAAACCTGGCAAACCTTATATCTTCTTTTCCAGTGAAATTCTTCACTGATATTGAAAAGGTGAAAACAAGCAATGTTAATTCTCTAGAGAATTAACATTGCTATATATATATATATATATATATATATATATATATATATATATATATATATATATATATATATATATATATATATATATATATATATATATATACATATATATGTATATATATATATATATATATATGTTTATATATAGATAAATAGATAGATTTAGATATATATATATGCACATACATGTTTGTATATTATATGTGTTTGCATGGATATGCATATATATATACAAACATATTTATGACTATACACAGGCACACGCACTCATATATATATGTATAAATACATTATGTATGCATATATATATATATATATATATATATATATATATTATGTGTGTGCATATACATTCATAACTACATACATATAGTACTCACACATCCATATATGCATATATGCGTATATGCGTACGTATGTGTGTAGACCTATATCTTTATATATTTTATCTCTCTCTCTTTCTCTCTCCCTATATATTTACATATACACATACATACACACACAAATATATATATTTATGTCTGTGTGTGTGCAATTTGGCTGTGTGCAAGTGTGGATGCTTATATGTTTCTCTGTAGATATCTTGTGTAAATGCAGAA
>NC_142950.1:30845256-30847756 GCF_046866305.1 Octopus bimaculoides | reverse complement strand
GTGTGTGTGTGTGTGTTTATAAATGTATAAGAACTTTTAAATAAGTGCTTCACCGATAATGGTGTTTACATACCGAAGGGCTTGGTAAAAATTATTAATAAATTAATAAGTTGATAATCCTTTACACTTTTATTTGTATATTAATTAATTTATTTTAGCTACAAAATAAATTAATTAATTCAACGGAATACACTGTCTGCAAGTCGATGGGTACCGCATATTCTCCTCCATTTTCTAATTGCTATATAAATTTAAGGTAGAATAACCCCTCTTCTACCCGCACCCACTTATTACACTTGGTATAACACTAGTGTAACAGTAATTGGGTACCCTCCCAGCAGTATATTGGATAGATACTATCCCTTAGTGGGTTGAATCCTCAACCCCTAACTCTCTTGCATTATATATATATATATATATATATATATATATATGCATTCAGTTGATAAAAGTATTGATTGGAATGACACTTCGCTCTACCATCAATATGGCTTGTTTTGATGTTAATGTATGAATTCAGTAGAAGCGGGATTCTCTTTATTCATCTATGGACAGCGTCTTTCTCAGATGTCACATTTGTGTATTGTTTAACAACGTCATGTTGCATGGACTGGTACGGTCTTGAAGACATCTTTTGGTAGTTGCTGATATGTATATATGTATATGCATGTCATTATTCAGTATTATTTCAAGATTACTTGCCAATAGAGAAAGAGCCGGTTTCTAACCTAGATCCAAGGCTCCTTCATTGGAATTTTAACATCAACAGGGTATTTTTGTATGTATTCTCAAGCATATAGTTGCATGTGTATGTATGTATGTATGTATGTATGTGTGTATGTATGTATGTATGTATGTATCTATCTATCTATCTATATATATATATATATATATATATATATATATATATATATATATATATAAACTCCATCCTGTCAACACCTCAAATTATAAAATTCTCCCATGAAGACGGAGGCGGTGTTATCCGATAATAGATTCAAGTAACTATCATTATTCCGGACCACCAAGCCCCCAGAAATAGGTGTTGGTACTCGTAAAACTCTACCCGTTTTACTCCTGATATCATTTATATTCTGGAAGTCGGACTACTTTATATCGATACACATCTACATTCTTTTTCTATTGAATGTATTTAATATTCTGTGTAAATTGACTTGTCTGACTTGCTTGTCATTACATTTACTCATATATATATAAACTAGCAGCTAAGCCCGGTTTCACCCGGTCAGAGAACGACGCGAAGAGAGAAACGAAGACATAAAAAAGAGGAAGAAGTGGATACGAAGTGGTGTTTGGGCGACGGATCTTGGTAGAAAAAAAAAGAATGTCAAGGTGAGTTAGTAAGTAGAGCAAAGCAAGACTGGACTTACGTGGGCTGGCAGGACGATGAAAAAATTGCGGAGTTGAAATTGGAGCAGTTGAAGTTGCCGTTGTTATCGTTGGAATGCCTCTTGGTAGACAACATTCTTTGTCCTTTCCTCAGGTGCACAAATAGAAAGACCATGGAGACAGCCAACATACAGTTGTGCGTGTGAGAATACTTGCTCTGTCAGATTCAAACCAACCGCTTGCACTGGTTGTCCCTGCACCTTGTTGATTGTCATGGGAAAGCAGTTTGATGGGAAATTGCATCTGTTTAAACTTGTAGGTCGTATCAGAGTGGATAAGGGACATGGGAGTTATAAGTATGTCTTAACCGGCGGCCGGTTCATTCAAGATTGTTGCCTACAGAACTCGGGAGCACAATTTTTTGATAATCATCCACATACCATTGCACATTATTGGAGCATCTAAATTCCTTAGCAGCATAATTGGCGTGCCAACTTTTAGATGCAGTTCGTGAGCTGGTAGTTCTGAGGGTCCCCCTTTTTGTCAGATTTGTCATGGACCGGCCGGTCTATCACAAATACATGGGAAGCTGGATTAAATTTTTCATCAACGCAGGGGAGCCGAAATAATTTTTTTTAATGTCCAAGGGAAGCCAAATCGCGAAAAAGGTTGAGAAATGCTGATCTATAACGATGGTTTTTATTTAGGCACATCGTAAAAGTAATTATAATGAATTGCTTAATATAAAGAAAAGTATTTTTTTCAAGCAAATACAGTTAGAAAAAATATTTACCAGGAGGAGAAAGAGACAAAAATAAAATAAGAGGTGTCAAAAAATTTTTTTTTCTAAAAACGTTCAATGACGTTCACTGGAGTGTGGGGTTCGAGTAGACGTCATTCCACTTTTTGATTTATCATTACCATTCTTTTCATTCAGGTATGTATGCGTAGATCTGTGAGTGTTTAATAACGTACCGTGATATGTCTGTATTTTCGTATGCAGTGTAAATTAATCCCCCCAAAATTACAGTATCGAAATATGATTGTTTCAGTTTTGATATTGAAATAATGGAAAAGTTTCATTTTTAAAGTGAAAGTATTTGACATGAGTGTTTTTGCTTCACTTTTGACACGTAATACTTAAATAGTG
>NC_142950.1:30832756-30837756 GCF_046866305.1 Octopus bimaculoides | reverse complement strand
GACTTAATCCCTTTGTCTGTCCTTGTTTGTCCCCTCTATGTTTAGCCCCTTGTGGGCAATAAAGAAATAAGAAACGTTAGCACGCTGGGTGAAATGCTTAGCGGTATTTCGTCTGCCGTTACGTTCTCAGTTCAAATTCCGCCGAGGTTGACTTTACCCTTTCATATTTTCAGGGTCGATAAATTAAGTACCAGTTACGCACTGGCATCGTTGTAATCGACTTAATCCCTTTGTCTGACATTGTTTATCCCTCTTATGTTTAGCCCCTTGAGGGCAATAAAGAAATGAGAAACGTTAGCACGTCGGGTGAAATACTTAGCGGTATTTCGTCTGCCGTTTACGTTCTGAGTTCAAATTCCGCCGGGGTCAACTTTGCTTTTCATCCTTTTGGGGGTCGATGAATTAAGTATTAGTTACGTACTTCTTAGTCGACTGGCCCTCTTCCCCAAAATTTCGGGCCTTGTGCCAAGAGTAGAAAAGAAACTTTATAGAAGTATAAGATGGTGTAGAAAAATATGTAGTCCATTTAGTAATCATATTTGGATTAATGTTATTGGTACTATCACTCACTGCCATAGGGGCGGTGTTGTTAGTGATATTAATTGTAGTAGTAGTAAAAGTATTAAACGGGGTGATTTTGGTGACGCTGGTGGTGGTCTTTATTGAAGGAATGTCTACTTTTCCCCATACACACCTTCCGGCAGAAGTTATTGTGATTACACTCCGAGATAAATAAATACCACAACAGTCAGATCACATGACCATCATATCTCCACACATTTGTCCGTAATCAATCAATCTAGATATATGTCGTTTTTTTTTCTTCTGTTTAAAGTTATTTCTGTTTTGAGCTCAAATTACTTGTATAGAAAACAACAAGATGCAAGTTCAATTTTCTCCTAAGCAATCTGCTTATTGTAGTTTCCTATGCTCAAAACAACAGGATAGCAAGTTCGATCCTCTCTTAGGCAATCTGCGTATTGTATTTTCCTATGCTCAAATTAGCGAGCGTGTATAAGGCGGCGATTTGGTAGAATTGTTAGCGCGCCGGGTAAAAATGCCTAGCGGTATTTCGTCTGTCTTTACGTTCTGATTTCAAACTCCGTCGAGATTCGTTTTGCCTTCCATCCTTTCGGGGGTCGATAAAATAAGTGCTAGTCGACACTGGAGTTGATGTAATCGATTAAAAGCCGTCCTGAAATTGCTGGCCTTGTGTCAAAAATTGAAATCAAAATAAGTCAATGCGCATGGCTTAGTGGTTAAGATGCTGCACTCTCAATCGGAAGATCGTGGTTTCGATATCGAGCCCAAACGGTACGTTGTGTTCTTGAGCAAAACACTTTATTTCACCTTGCTCCAGTCCACTCAAGTGCAAATGAGTAATCCAACGATGGGCTGGCGTCTCTGTTTAGGGAGAATGTTGTGATCACATTCACTTGTGCGCTATGGTAACCGGGTAACTGCTAATATTGACCGTAGGGCTCGAGACAGGAATATCCAAGGTTCACCATTGACAATGTCCAAATTACTGTATCTATTATCTCTTACCGTTTACTACTTTTAGTCACAGACACGACGGTTATCCTGCGGCACCAGAATAATCGATGTCTTGAAGGATGAAAGGCAATGTCGACTTTGGCGGAATTTGAACTCAGAACGTAAAGACTAAAGACAGACGAAATGCCGCAAAGCATTTTGCCCAGCGTGCTAACGTTTCATATTTCTTTATTGCCCACAAGGAGCTAAACATAGAGGGAACAAACAAGGACAGACGAATGGATTAAGTCGATTACATCGACCCCAGTGCGTAACTGGTACTTAATTTATCGACCCTGAAAGGATGAAAGGCAAAGTTGACCTCGGTGGAATTTGAACTCAGAACGTAACGGCAGATATCCCGCTAAACATTTCGCCCAGCGTGCAAACAATTCTGCCAGCTCGCTGCCTTAAAATAAATAAATAAATAAATAAATAAATAAACATTTTAAAAACCGTGAGCTGGAAGAATTGTTAGCATGCCATGTAAAGCGCTTAGGGGCATTTATGAATGCCTTTACGTTCTGTGTTCAAATTCTGCCGAGGTCGATTTTGCTTTTCATCCTTCTGAGGTCGATAAAATAAATACCAGTTGAATACCGGGGTTCGATGTAATCGACTAGTCCCCATCCACCAAAATTTTAGGCCTTGTGCCTTTAGCAGAAAGAATTATCATTATCGGAGATATACTTGCATAGCAAGTGACTTGATCTGAGATCGTGTACTGAAACAAAAACGATTGCAGCATGGAAGATATTTATAAGCCATTCAAGAACACACAAAAACAGTTCAACAATTAAATTTCATTTTTGTCAAAATATTTTTGTCGATTTGAAACCGTGACCTGTTCACTGACAAAATTTCGTGATCCAGCACGAAGTTTCGCCAGTGAAGAGGTCGCGGTTTCAAATCGACAAAAACATTTTGACAGAAATGAAATTTAAATGTTCAAGTGAAACTGACGGGTTTTGTGTGTTCTTGAATAGCTTACAAATAAATACTTTCCACGCTGCAATCATTATTGTTATTATTATTATTATTATTATGAAGGCGGCGAGCTGGTAAAATCGTTAAGCAACATGCTTAGCGGCATCTCGTCCGCCTTTTACGTTCTGAGTTCAAATTTCACCGAGGTCGACTTTGCCTGCCTTTCATCCTTTCGGAGTCGTAAAATAAGTACCAGTGAAACACTGAGGTCGATGTTATCGACTCACACCCTCCTCACCCCGAAATTACTGGCCCTGTTCCAAAATTTTGAAACCAATATTAAAATAATAAACCTTGTATTGGCGTGGTGGTGATAGCAATCCTAGCAATAGCGATGTTCGTCTTGGAGGCATAGACAATAATATTGATGTTCCTGCTCTTGTTCCTGTAGATTTTGGTGATAATGTATGGGGGACTTCCGTTCCAACCACGACCCTCAACTTCCTCACATTAGGTTAAATAATACCCGAATAAACAACCCAATAATTACATTTCACGTTCTGCATCTTTTGTTTCCATTTTGTATTTCATCATCTTTACCAGTTTGGAACATAATTTTCTTCCTGTCTGTATGTTAACATAACAGACAGGTAAACCATTTGACATTCCACAGTGATAGGTGAGTGTGTGTGCGTGTATGAGTGTGTGTATATATGTCTGTATGTGTGTCTATGTATGCCTGGATTAATGGATGTGCAAAAGTGTGTAGGTGTATATGTAAATATTTTTATTTGCATGTACGTATATATGTATATATATATGTATGTATGTATGTATGTATGTATGTATATATATATATATACGTATATATATATATATATATATATGTATGTATGTATGTATGTATGTATGTATATATATATATATATATATATATATATTGTACATATGTGCGTGTATGTGTGTATACCAATGTAAATATACATATTGTGTGTGTATTTTTTAAATCATGTGCATATGCATATACATATATATGAGCTTTATAAATATACATTCATATATATATATATATATATATATATATAAATATATATATATAGATATATATATATATATATATATATATATATACATATATATACTTATGAATTATATATTTGTGTATTATAATATATAATTATATATAATATATATGTATGTATGTATGAACGTATGAATACATATATATTTATATATATACACACACCCACACCCACCCACCCACCCACACACATATATATAGAGGGAGAGAGAGAGGGAGAAGGGGGAGAGACATAATATACATGTAGCTAAACGTTGTTTTCCAACAGTGTTTCAAAAACGAATGTACGGTTCTATATTATCACACATTATTACATGATGGAATGAATTGGTGCGCCAGCTGAATCATTAGAACGCAGGATGAGATTCTTTCGCCTGCCGCTACGTTCTGAGTTCAAATTATGCCGAGGTCGACTTTGCCTTTTATCCTTTCTGAGTCGATAAATTAGGTACCAGTGAAACACTGGGGTTGATTTGGTCGACTCATCCCCTCCCCTCAAATTTGAGGCCTTACGCTTCAGATAGAAAGGATTATATGATTATATATATGCATATATATATATATATATATATATATATTTCATTTATATTAAGGGCATTACTATACATAAATGTATAGTAAGGACCTTAATATAAATAAATATATTTATAGGGAATAATTAATAAATTTTTCCCTTATGAGGTTTTTCACGCTAACTACTTGTTAATATGGCGACTGCTCTCTATCGTTGGAAGTGAACAGATACATCCGGTTTGCGCAGATCGGCTACCTCTGACGAGCGCAGAGTCACGTAATCGGATTGTTACCTAATACTCCGTTAAATCCCTAGCGCGAAACCGACTGGAAAGATCGGTCGTAATGGATATATAGGACTGTACACGTCAGATAATATCCCCACTGTACTGACAGATATACGACTCATTTTTGCCTGATTTATTGACTTTCAGACGACTCACACACACACACACACACACACACACACCACACGTATAAATGTACATGTATGTATATATGTATATACACATACATATATATATTTAATATACATGTCCTTATATATTCAATATTCAATATTTCATTTATTCAATAAGACATCCAATACTTCATTTCATTTTACTATGTATACTATATATTCCATATTCTATATCCCACATTAATTTTATAAGAATATAAATAAAACATAAAAAGACAGAGTTGGAATTCTTTTGAATACTCTTCTACTCTTTTACTTGTTTCAGTCACTTGACTGCGGCCAAGCTGGAACACCACCTTTAGTCGAGCAAATCGACCCCAGGACTTATTCTAGCCTAGTACTTATTCTATCGGTCTCTTTTGTCGAACCGCTAGGTTACGGGGACGTAAACACACCGTCATCGGTTGTCAAGCGATGTTGGGGGGACAAACACAGACACACAAACATATACACACACACATACATATATACATACATATATAC
>NC_142950.1:30817756-30830256 GCF_046866305.1 Octopus bimaculoides | reverse complement strand
GCTATAGTAGAAGACATTTGCCCAAGATGCCACGCAGTGGGACTGAACCCGGGACCATGTGGTTCATTATTTTTATTATTATTATCATTATTATTATTATTATTGTTATTATTATTATTATTATTATTATTATTATTATTATTATTATTATTATTATTATTATTATTAAGGCATCGAGCTTGGCAGAATCTTTTAGCACACCAGAAAAAAAAATGCTTAGCAGTATTTTGTCCGTCGCTACATTCTGTGTTCAAATTCCGCCGATGTCGAATTTACCTTTCCATCCTTTTGGGTCATCAATGACCCAACCATAAACAAAAATAAGGTTCTCCAGGAAAAAACTTAGCACACACCACAACATAAGCGGGCAAGACAAATGGAAAATATACAAAATAAAGAATTAATCGTATAATTGATGTTGATTAAATTAATATTCAATTTATCACCCTCAGTATATAAATATAAATTTATATGTATATATATAAGATAATAAGGCTGCGTTGAATGAGAGCAAAGCCCTGGTAGGATGATCTAATGATCTATGGAGCAGAAATGTGGCCCCTCTGAAAGACTCTGGCAAAGAGGATCGACGGCTTCGCTAACAGAGCCTTGACAACCGTCGAGAACATCAGATGGTACCATCACATTTCCAACAAAGAACTGCGTGCTCACACGCATCAGCCCGTGGTTTCCCACCTCAATATATATATATATATATATATATATATATATATATATATATATATATATATATATATATATATATATACAGAGAGAGAGAGAGAGAGAGGGGTTTATATGTGTATGTATATTCGTGTGAGTATATTCGTATATTGATTGCAGGATTCACTGTTGTCGACGTCCGAACCATGGAAAGTGAGGTATACTTGTAAGTCAGATCAACATTAGAGGCAGAAAGGGGTATGACCAAATACTAGGCATTTGTCTGATACTCTGCCGCTTCTGACATCAAGCCGACATTCTTAGCAAGAATGTAAGACTTTAAAAAGGATATATACTTTAGTATGTGACTTTGCATAGCTGGTTTTGAATAAAATTCAATGTGGAAGGTTTTTTATGCTAGAATCCACCTCCGTTTGTATTCGTAATATTTCAAGAATATTAAAATAAAAGCAAAACAAAAAAACAAAACAAAACAAGATAGAAAAGAACATTTCCCACATCTACATATATTCACATATGCGTATATATATATATATATATATATATATATATATATATATATATAATATACATACATACATACACACATGTGTATATGTGTATGTATATATATATATATATATATATATATATATATGCATTTCTGAATTTATGTGAATATCTATATCTATACACCCCACCACTAAAGTTAGCAATTTACTATATAAAAACCCTATTAAATAACACAAAGCGGGGTTGGGTGGGGGTCATAACTCGCCATGACTATTTTAAGGATCCGGTTATGGAGGTCGTCTGTTTCAGTGAATTTCCCAGAGAGATTTTTTTTCTTCTAATTCCTTTCGTTGGTCGGCCATATCGTATGAGAAATAATTGTCATTGCTCCTTCATATTTTTGTTTTTGTTCTTTTGTTTTTTTCCCGCAGATCTCACTTTACCCCTCGGGTTCTGATGGAAGAAAATGAGAGGATGGAAGGTGTGATAGTAATAAGATAGAATTCTGGGGGCGAATAGTTTCAACAGCAACAAGAACAACAACAACAACGACAACAAAATAACGAAAGAAAATAATAAAACTGAAAGTGATAACTTCTTGCTAAAATAGAGGGGAAAAGAGAACTTTCATATTTGACGAGAAGTTTTTCAAATGTGATAATAATCTTTCGAAATATTTTGGGTATGGATTGTATTTCAATAATGCATTGCGTTTTGAAGGAAATACTGCAAAGAAACGAAGAAAAATAATACAAAATATGATTAAAGAGAAGGAAAGGGACAAGTTATAAACATTTAAAATTTATGTCAAAAAGCGTTAAAAATAGAGAAATAACAGAAACGAGAAGACAGAAGACAAAGGAAATAATAAAGAAATGATAAGAACATGTAATAACATCGTTGCCATCATCATAATCATCACCATCATCATCAAACATCAAACATCAAACACTGGTGGTATTAGCAACAAAACGCACATCAAAACATCAGCAACAGTAACAGCGGTCCCAACAACAGCAATAACAAAGCAGTAACAACAACAACAACAACAACAACAACAACAGCAGCAACAGAAGCGGCAGCAATAGAAGCATCGGCAGTTAGAAATTATATCCTTCTAACTAACAAAGCAAAATTAACAACGGAACATCAGTGACACTAGCAACAGGAATATCAGCAACAAGTTAAAAAAACAACGTGAAAAAGACTTCCAGCAAACCACCACCAACAACAACAACAACAATAACGATGACTACAACAGCCAAAATTCGCAGACTCATGTCTTTTAACAAACCGTAACGAAGAAAAGCTTTCAAGAACAGCGACAACAATAATTGTACGAATAATACGGACACAAACCAAGGCGACGATCTGGCAGAAACGTTAGCACGCCGGGCGAAGTGCTTAGCAGTATTTCCGTCTGCTGTGACGTTCTGACTTCAAATTCCGTCGAGGTCAATTTTGCTTTTCATCCTTTCATATATATATATATTTTAACTCTTTTACTTGTTTCAGTCATTCGACTGCGGCCATGCTGGAGCACCGCTTTTTTTAGTCGAGCAAATCGACCCCAGGACTTATTCTTTGGAAGCCTAGTACTTATTCTATCGGTCTGTTTTGCCGAACCGCTAAGTTACGGGGACGTAAACACACCACCATCGGTTGTCAAGCGATGCTGGGGGGGGGACAAACACAGACACACAAACATATACACACACATACATACATATATATATATATATACATATATACGACGGGCTTCTTTCAGTTTCCGTCTACCAAATCCACTCACAAGGCTTTGGTCGGCCCGAGGCTATAGTAGAAGACACTTGCCCAAGGTGCCACGCAGTGGGACTGAACCCAGAACCATGTGGTTGGTAAACAAGCTAACAGGAATGGCAACAAAAGAAAGAATGAGACCTCGATATTATGCAAATAGAGGAATTTATCTGTAAAAACATGTGACACTTATTCAGTAGGGCTGTTGAATAAGTGTCACATATTTATATATACGTCTTTCAGCTTCCGCCTACCAAATCCACTCACAAGGATTTGGTCGGTTCGGGGCTATAGTAGAAGACATTTGCCCAACGTGCCATGCAGTGGGGATGAACCCGGAACCATGTGGTTGTGAACCAAGCTTCTTACCACACCTGAGCTTCTATATATATATATATATATACACAATATATGAGTACATGCATATATATGTACATGTATGTACATACCTTCATCTACATGTACATATAGATACATATCTAGGTACATGACGTTGCAAAAAAACATGGACAAAATGATAAACAAGGTACAACAAACAGGCAGGCCACATAGAGAACATATCCTTCATCAGCTGCCACCATTAAAACACCGGCGTTTCGAAGAGTTATCCACGTATCAATAATACACACACACACAAGTATACACACTACCACACGCACATACATAGATATACAATGAGAGAAAATGGGGAAGAGACAAACTAACAACATGATGTGAGTATTATGTTATTGATAATAAAGGTCACCTATTCACAGCACTGCAGCCGCAAGCATGCTGCGACGGCTGGTTGTCTCGTTGTTTTAAAAATTGGGTTTCTTTTTAAACAAACCTTATATAAACACACACACACACACTCATATATGAGTGTCTACATGTATATATTTATGTGCGTGTATGTGCATGACTGTATCCATATATAAATGTATGAGCATATATATCTTTATGTAAATATATATATATATACATGTATATATATATATATATGTCTATGTATGTATATGTATATTATGTATATATGTATGTATATATATATATATATGTATATGTATATATACACATATATATGTACATATATATATATGTACATATATATGTATATATATGTATATGTATATATACATACATGCATGTATGAATGTATATATATATATATATATATATATATATATATTACCTCACACATATAGACATAAGTATATAATCTATAAAAACAAAAACAAGTTATTAACATTATATATATGTGTTTGTGTGTGTGTCTGCATATATATATATATATACACACATATATATATATATATATATATGTATGTATATGTATATACACACCCGCATGTATGTATGTATGTATGCGTTACTTTATTCCATTTAAAATTTTCTCGTTGTAGTCGCAGTTGTTGCTCTCCCTGTTATTGTTGTTGCTTCGTGTATATGATTGATTTACCACACATGGTGGTGAACAACAATAACAACAACAAAACGAAAAAAAAAAATGAAAAAAAAAAAAAAAGAAATCTTTTAAAATTTCTTTGATCTCGAAAGCGGAAGAATATTCTCAGGAGAACGTGTTTCAAATCTAAGAAGCAAACAAACAAATAACATAACAAAAACAAAATTATCATTTCATTTGCGATTCCAATTTCAATATCGAATTTAATGAGGCAGTTAAGATTTTCACAGAATTCTGCTGTGATTTCCTGGTTTCAACATTTCCTGATTGCGATTAAAGAATTTTTAGGCAGAGGTATGTATGTTTGTTGCGTATGAAGTCGTATGGCGTAGCGGTTTCGTGTTTTTTTTTTTGTGTGTGTGTGGGGGGGTCTTATAACCGTTAGATCGTGTGTTCGACTCTCAGACCTTCCCAGCTTGAATTCTTGAGCAAGTCACTTAACTTACACGTTAATTTAGGCCAGCGTTTCTCAACCGTTTAAAAAAAATCTATGGACCTCTTTGATTCCTATTTTACTCCGATGGGTCCTCATGGCCATTCGATGATTTAAAAAATCGTGCGATAGTTTTATAATTAAATATTATAAGGAATTGTATTTTAAAAAAATTAAAATATTTTCTGCATTGTAGAAGCATAACCAATTTATTACACATAAATTTTAACAACAAAAATCTTCTATGCAACCCCAAGGGTCATTATGGACCGGGGTTGAGAACCATTGCTCCAGGTGATAATCTCCAAGATCACAATCCTAATTTCAATATCGAATTTAATGAGACATTTTTAAAAATATTTTTACGGTTTCAGTTATTATACTGAGGCCATGTTGGGGCCAGGGGTGCAATTCTTAAACCTTCGGTCCTTCATCAATATAGATAAGCAGGGAAAAATGATGTCTAGGTTATTAGCAACGGCCAAAGTTGGTCAATATAATCTATTCTGATGAATCATCACTCACCCGTTTCCCCCACCACTTCATAGCGAGTTTATGCTTGCAGATAGCGCAAAGAAGCCTTCGATCCTAACTGGTTGATCCCTACAACTATGTAAAACGTTGGTTTCATATTTTAGCTCAAGGTCAGTAATTTTGAAATCATTATTACATTTGAAGCGGCCAAAGTTGGTCAATATAATCTATTCTGATGAATCATCACTCACCCGTTTCCCCCACCACTTCATAGCGAGTTTATGCTTGCAGATAGCGCAAAGAAGCCTTCGATCCTAACTGGTTGATCCCTACAACTATGTAAAACGTTGGTTTCATATTTTAGCTCAAGGCCAGTAATTTTGAAATCATTATTACATTTGAAGCGGCCAAAGTTGGTCAATATAATCTATTCTGATGAATCATCACTCACCCGTTTCCCCTACCACTTCATAGCGAGTTTATGCTTGCAGATAGCACAAAGAAGCCTTCGATCCTAACTGGTTGATCCCTACAACTATGTAAAACGTTGGTTTCATATTTTAGCTCAAGGCCAGTAATTTTGAAATCATTATTACATTTGAAGCGGCCAAAGTTGGTCAATATAATCTATTCTGATGAATCATCACTCACCCGTTTCCCCCACCACTTCATAGCGAGTTTATGCTTGCAGATAGCGCAAAGAAGCCTTCGATCCTAACTGGTTGATCCCTACAACTATGTAAAACGTTGGTTTTATATTTTAGCTCAAGGCCAGTAATTTTGAAATCATTATTACATTTGATACCGGGACGCCTCGCAAGATTATGAATTATAATTGGTCGAATTTTGCATCCAACCAACGACTTGACTCAAGAACTGGGATGCATCCTGTTACTTGTGGGATTAGGGAGCGTCAGCTCAGATTTTGGTAATGTTGCTCGATTTTTCGAGTTAGAACTTGCATACCATGTTCTTATCTTTGAAGATCCGGCTGGGACCAACAGCTCGTGTTGGTCGACCACAGTCCACGTGATTACTATGAATGAGGAAGCATTTCGCAGAAAATGGGGGCTGGATGCGACACTGAGCTGAGGGTCATCCGGGAGGACCCGAGCAAATACCAACAAATGGTGAACGCAGTGACTTGCTGCAACAGCGCATGCCCCCCCCCCCACCTCCACTCTGAACTAAATCAGTTCTGAAAGCAGTCCCATGGTCAAAGATCTTGTAATATATTGCCAAGATAACACAGCTGGCCGCCCACACTTTTCTCTGCAAAATGGGGGTAGTTTATCCTGTTCAGGCTATATTATTAGCATTATCCTGCGTTTGAGAATTTAAAATCACTTCTTTAACTTTCTAAGACATCTCAACGCTTCTAAAAGCAAGCTTCGTTTGTTTGTTTACGTTTATCGTAATTTGAATTTAACAAATATATTGATTTCAAATTTTGGCACGAGACCAGCAAGTCGGTTACATCGACCGTAGTACACAACTGGTACTTATTTCATCGACCCCCCCCCCACCAAGGATGAAGAGCAAGCTCGACTTCAGCTGAATTTGAACTCAGGACGTGAAGACGGACGAAATACCTGCTGCTGCTGAGCCCCCCCTTCGGTAATGACTGACCATGGGATTGCCCCTAGAAAGTTACCCTCCGGGGCACAAGTCCGGGCAAGGTCGTTTATGGGCTCAGTTCATTCCTCAATACGGTACTCCAGCTTGGCCATAGGCGAATGAGTGGAGCAAGCAATAAAAGATAAATAAACAAATAAATAAATGAATAAATAATTGAATATCAGCAGAGATTTCTCACAGAGTTCCAATAGTCACCCAGTGTGTGCCAATCCAATCACTTGTACACAGCAACTACAAGACATCTGTAAGTTGTTATATGTACAATGGAAAAAGCGGAGAGGGCAAAGGATTTTGCGACCTCAGCGATACAGTTTCCTACCCCTGCTGTTAAATAAATGTTCCCGGTTGATACATATATTTTCAAATAAAAGTTTTAGAAAATACATTTTATTTCCATTATAATTACTATTACAGATAGAAACTTATGCTCACTTTCTCTTCTTTTTTCTTTCTTTCCTTCCTTCCTTCTTTCTTTCTTTCTTTCTTTCTTTCCTTCTTTCTTTCTTTTTTTTCTCTCCCTCTCCAACACACAGTCACTTTCGTACATTCGCTCTCTTCCACACTTTCTCTGTCTATCTTTTTTTGTCTCGTTTTCTCTTTTTTGTTTTAACCCAAACGCCTCTACAAGATACGTATTAAAAGGCTGTAAATTTCATTACGGTATTTGTCGATAGTACACACACACACACACACACACACACACACACACACACACACACACACACACACACACATATAGGCATGGCTGTATGGTAAGAAGCTTGCTTCCCAACCTCATGGTTCCGGGTTCGGTCCAACTGCGTGACACCGTAGGCGGAATATAGACTCTACTACAGATTTAGTAGATGGAAACTGAAAGAAGTCCGCCATGTATACATACATATATATATATATATATATATATATATATGTAATTAACATAATATGGTAAAAATTGGATATTAATTAATATCAATTTAATACCAGGAAACTAGCACATTAAAAGAATCAGAAAGTTCTTGAAAAAATTTTTGGGGAGATCCTAAAAAGATTATAGTACTTGTGAATATAAGATTGACCAGTGACCGGTCTGTCAAAATGCTAGAAGAAGCTCACTTAGAAAATTCTCAAATACGGATTCAGCGGAGCAAAAACAGGCGGGCTAGACCAGTGAACATTGTACATACCTCGATTATCTGCAGATTATAGTTTCAAAATCAACACTTTCAAAATAAAAGTGTCTATTTATCTTCAGTACAGATTGCCGATATTTTTACAATCGAACAGAATCTCGTGCTAGTTGTCTTCAACTAGTGAAAGCGTGCACGTGATTCTATCCATTATAAAGATTGTTGATTTTGAAACTATAGTCTGCAGATAATCGAGGTATGTACAATTTTCACTGGTCTAGCCCGCCTAGTTTTTGCTCCGCTGAATCCGTATTTGAGAATTTTCTAAGTGAGCTTCTTCTAGCATTTTGACAGACCGGTCACTGGTCAATCTTATATATATATATATATATATATATATATAGAGAGAGAGAGAGAGAGAGAGAGAGAGAGAGAGAGAGATAGATAGATTTTTGCCTTTGCATCTAAAGACACTAACAGGTGAGTTGCCATGCAATTCAAAACACTGATGTTTGTGTGAAAAAAACGAAATTTTTATTATTATCATTATCATTATTACTACTGTTACTGTTAATTTTATTATTCCTGTTGCTGCTGTTGTCGATGTTCATGATAATGATGTTAGTACTATACCAATACGTCAGCGATATATATATATATATATATATATATATATATATATATATATATATAAACCCTATCACCTTCGAAGAGCGGAAATATATTGACATCCAATGTTAGTATTGAGATGGAGAAGCAGAAATAGAATCACAACTAGCAATCTCACGAATACAAAAAACTTTAAACACGTCACGTCCACCACCGCCGCCTCCACCACCATCACCATCACCATCATTGTTACCATTTCACCAAAACCATGATAACTTGGGCTGCGTATATATATATATATATATATATATATATATATATATATATATATACTTATATATACCCGAAGTATATGCTCAGCCAAAAGGTATGTTATATAAATTAGCCTTGTATGTGTGATGTGATATAACTCACGGCTGTTAATGACATTACACACTCACATCCACACACATCCACACATACACACACACACACACACACACACACACACACACATATATATATATATATATATATATATATATATATACATATACGTATATATAAATATATATATATATATATATGTATTTCTATGTACCTATATATACATATGTGTTTGGTATTTACGTATATCTGTATATGTGTGAATATGTTCATATATATATATATAATGCATATATTTGTGTATGCATATACGTGTATATATATAAACATATATATACGTGTGTGTGTGTGCGTGCGTCTGTGTGTGTACGTGTGCATATATATATATATATATATATATATATATATATATATATATATATATATATACATATATATATATATGTATACACTTATATTTATATACATATATTTCGAGGTTTCGGGGATTCCAGCAACAGCTGGTTTCGCCCGGGAGATAAAGTACAAATTACAGCTCAATACCAACAACTACGTGAATACCAAAAACGGAAAAAAGAAAAAAAAAATATTACTTCAGCAGAGAAAGCATTACAAACAGGAACAAACACCATCACAGCAACAACAGCCTCTACCACAACCGCCACCTCCATCGTCATCGATATTTGTCAATAACCTCGGTGGAATTTGAACTCAGAACGTAAAGACGGACGAAATAGCGCTAAGCATTTCGCCCGGCGTGCTAACGTTTCTTATTTCTTTATTGCCCACAAGGGGCTAGACATAGAGGGGACAAAGAAGGACAGACAAAGGGATTAAGTCGATTACATCGACCCACAGTGCGTAACTGGTACTTAATTTATCGACCCCGAAAGGATGCAAGGCATAGTCGACCTCGGCGGAATTTGAAATCAAGGTAAAGACGGGCGATATTTGTAAATAATACAGAAATGTACAACGTATTTACTCGTCATAAGTCTTGTTCATGTATAGAGTGCTTCCTTGATACAATTTTTTCCTGTCATGGTCTTAGCTTTGCCACAATGTGTTCGTCCAACCCCTCCTTTTTTTTTGTTTTGGAATAAAATCAATTATGATTTTATTCAACATATTCCCCTCTCAGATTCACACACTACAGCGGCCCTTCAGTTTTTCTAAACCCTGTAAAAGAATGCGAAAGATTGGGCCTCCAACTAGGCATTTCGTGACACCATTAAAGCCAGAAGCCTTTAAGCACACCTTGTATATATATATATATATATATATATATATATATATATATATATATATGCATGTGCATATATATATATATACATATATATATATATATATATATATATATATATACATATATATATATATATATATATATATATATATATGTGTGTGTGTGTGTGTGTGTGTGTGTGTGTGTGTGTGTGTGTGTATGTATGTATATATATGTATGTAATATATATATATATATATATATATATATATATATATATATATATATATATATATACATATATATGTACACATATATACATATTTATTTGTTTGTATATACATATATATATATGTTATATATATACACACGTTTTATATATATATATATATATATATATATATATATATATATATATTCATCATCATCAAATCGCCTACATTATCCCTCGAATGGTGTTCGCTTTCTTGCATGCCCTTCTTCCTTCCTTTGTATACATACATATATACGCACATACATTCACATATATTCATATGAATGTATATATATATATATATATATATATATATATATGTATCTATCTATCTATCTATCTATCTATCTATCTATATATATATATATATATATATATATATATACATATATATATATATATATATATATACGGGTGGGGTGCGCGCATGCGTGTGTGTGTATGTGTGTGTGTGTGTTTATGTATGGTTATATATCTATGTATGTATATTTAAACATGCCTGTAGTGAAAGTAATAAACTCGTTTGGAATAAAAGCATCGACTAAAGAATTCTCATATTTAAAACAGAGACATCTATTAAGGCTAAGTTTACACACGTGATCCGGCTTCGCCACTCAGACGTGACAGACACCGTATCATTACCACATAGCAGACACATTCTACCGAATATTTCTCACTTCTTTTCCTACTCACCTCCACGCACACGCTCACACACACACACACACACACACACACACACACACACACACACACACACATATATATAGATGCATATATAAAGCACATACATCACCACATGCGTACACACATATCGACAGCACACATACTCACTGAAATACACACACACACACACATACACACACACACACACACATACACACACACACACACACACACACACACGTATAAATTTCTACATAGAGGCACACATTCTGATATTCTTTACGAAATTAAAAGCAAAAGGCTAGCAATGCATAAACTAAAACCTTCTGCACACACACACACACACACACACACACACACACACACACACACACACACACACACACACACACACATTGGTGTATATGGAAACAGCTTTTCCTTTAAACTTCTATAGAAAACAAGACTTGAATCTAACATTTTTCTTTTTCTTTCATATCAATTTTCCTTTTCGTATTTTCGTGTAAGTTCTTTCGAGTTTGATTGGAACGGAAAAGACTTCCCCAACCTTCATGTTTTTATTTCAAACGAGTTTATTACACTCGCTTCTGCAAGCTAAACAAGACGTATATTTACAGCAGAATCTGGGTTCGTATCCCAGGGGTAGCCTTTGACATTTTTTGGTACTCAAATCCCATTTTTTAACCGAATATTTACACGCTACTATTTATAGCTAGAAGTAGACCCCTGGTCTAGCATAGTGTATATCCACTTAGTGGTCATCCCACTTATATGTATGTAATATAATTTTCCTGAATCTTCAGATTTTTCAACATGGTAGGCCACTGGTTTTAAAGTGATATTAATCAAATTAATATTCAATTTATCACCCTTATTATTTAAATATATAAATAGAGAGATTCAAAGTGAATATGGTACCTAAGGTTAGGCACCAGAATTGATTACGGTATTATTCATACAATTCCAAAATAAGGTGATTAGAATCAAAACAAGCAACAAAGATATCCAAAGTAAATGCAGTACGATCGTTTCATGTGATTCCATTTATTTTTGGTGTAATGTTCACATTGCTTAAATAAACGGAGTCGCATGAAACGATCGTACTGCATTAACTTTGGATATCCTTGTTGCTTATTTTGATTATTTATATATATATATATATATATATATATATATATATATATATATATATATATATATATATATATATGTAAAAATATGTGACACTTATTCAGTAGCCACAGGAATTTTCAGTTGGCCGGATAACTGAAGAGATGTTGGCGTGGGCTCCCACCCTAGCATCCGAAACTCGGAGTTTTATCATGGCT